>NW_026645706.1:0-156047 GCF_949987535.1 Balaenoptera acutorostrata | reverse complement strand
AACTGTTCCTTAAAACACTAGTGCTTAGGAAATCTATTGGAGGCAGAAGCAGTCAAGGGTAGCTTAGGGTTAGGGTTAGGGTTAGGGTGAGGGTTAGGGTACGGCTTACGATACGGGTTCGGGGAGGGTTTCGGGTAGGGCGTAGGTTATGGGTTAGGGTTAGGGTTAGGGCTAGTGTTAGGGTTAGGGCTCGATTTAGGGTACGGGTTAGGATTAGGGTACTCGTTAGGGTTAGGGTAGGGGTTAGGGTTAGGATACGCTTTAGGGTGAGGGTAGTTATTAAACCTATCCCACTCTCTAGATACCCCTTAGCACGTAAGGGAATATTATTTGGGGGTCCAGCCATGGAGAAGAGTTTAGACACGAGGAGAAGATAAGGAACACACCCATTATCAAGAAATCACATAAGGATTCTCTTTTTAACATGTTCCTTAAAACACTAGTGCTTAGGAAATCTATTGGAGGCAGAAGCCGTCAAGGGTAGCTTAGGGTTAGGGTTAGGGTTATGGTGAGGGTTAGGGTACGGCTTAGGGTACGGGTTCGGGGAGGGGTTCGGGAGGGCGTAGGGTATGGGTTAGGGTTAGGGTTAGGGCTAGTGTTAGGGTTAGGGCTCGGTTTAGGGTACAGGTTAGGATTAGGGTACGCGTTAGGGTTAGGGTAGGGGTTAAGGTTAGTGTACGCGTTAGGGTGAGGGTAGTTATTAAACCTATCCCACTCTCTAGATACCCCTTAGCACGTACAGGTATATTATTGGGGGTCCAGCCATGGAGAAGAGTTTAGACACTAGGAGAAGATAAGGAAAACACCCATTATCAAGAAATCACATTAGGATTCTCTTTTTAAACTGTTCCTTAAAACACTAGTGCTTAGGAAATCTATTGGAGGCAGAAGCAGTCAAGGGTAGCTTAGGGTTAGGGTTAGGGTTATGGTGAGGGTTAGGGTACGGCTTACGATACGGGTTCGGGGAGGGGTTTGGGTAGGGCGTAGGGTAGGGGTTAGGGTTAGGGTTAGGGCTAGTGTTAGGGTTAGGGCTCGGTTTAGGGTACGGGTTAGGATTAGGGTATGCGTTAGGGTTAGGGTAGGGGTTAGGGTTAGGATACGCGTTAGGGTGAGGGTAGTTATTAAACCTATCCCACTCTCTAGATACCCCTTAGCACGTAAAGGAATATTATTTGGGGGTCCAGCCATGGAGAAGAGTTTAGACACGAGGAGAAGATAAGGAACACACCCATTATCAAGAAATCACATAAGGATTCTCTTTTTAACATGTTCCTTAAAACACTAGTGCTTAGGAAATCTATTGGAGGCAGAAGCCGTCAAGGGTAGCTTAGGGTTAGGGTTAGGGTTAGGGTGAGGGTTAGGGTACGGCTTAGGGTACGGGTTCGGGGAGGGGTTCGGGTAGGGCGTAGGGTATGGGTTAGGGTTAGGGTTAGGGCTAGTGTTAGGGTTAGGGCTCGGTTTAGGGTACAGGTTAGGATTAGGGTACGCGTTAGGGTTAGGGTAGGGGTTAAGGTTAGTGTACGCGTTAGGGTGAGGGTAGTTATTAAACCTATCCCACTCTCTAGATACCCCTTAGCACGTACAGGTATATTATTGGGGGTCCAGCCATGGAGAAGAGTTTAGACACTAGGAGAAGATAAGGAACACACCCATTATCAAGAAATCACATTAGGATTCTCTTTTTAACCTGTTCCTTAAAACACTAGTGCTTAGGAAATCTATTGGAGGCAGAAGCAGTCAAGGGTAGCTTAGGGTTAGGGTTAGGGTTAGGGTGAGGGTTAGGGTACGGGTTAGGGGAGGGGTTCGGGTAGGCCGTAGGGTATGGGTTAGGGTTAGGGTTAGGGTTAGTGTTAGGGTTAGGGCTCGGTTAAGGGTACGGGTTAGGATTAGGGTACGCGTTAGTGTTAGGGTAGTGGTTAGGGTTAGGGTACGCTTTAGGGTGAGGGTAGTTATTAAACCTATCCCACTCTCTAGATACCCCTTAGCACGTAAAGGAATATTATTTGGGGGTCCAGCCATGGAGAAGAATTTAGACACTAGGAGAAGATAAGGAACACACCCATTATCAAGAAATCACAATATGATTCTCTTTTTAAACTGTTCCTTAAAACACTAGTGCTTAGGAAATCTATTGGAGGCAGAAGCAGTCAAGGGTAGCTTAGGGTTAGGGTTAGGGTTAGGGTGAGGGTTAGGGTACGGCTTACGATACGGGTTCGGGGAGGGTTTCGGGTAGGGCGTAGGTTATGGGTTAGGGTTAGGGTTAGGGCTAGTGTTAGGGTTAGGGCTCGATTTAGGGTACGGGTTAGGATTAGGGTACTCGTTAGGGTTAGGGTAGGGGTTAGGGTTAGGATACGCTTTAGGGTGAGGGTAGTTATTAAACCTATCCCACTCTCTAGATACCCCTTAGCACGTAAGGGAATATTATTTGGGGGTCCAGCCATGGAGAAGAGTTTAGACACGAGGAGAAGATAAGGAACACACCCATTATCAAGAAATCACATAAGGATTCTCTTTTTAACATGTTCCTTAAAACACTAGTGCTTAGGAAATCTATTGGAGGCAGAAGCCGTCAAGGGTAGCTTAGGGTTAGGGTTAGGGTTATGGTGAGGGTTAGGGTACGGCTTAGGGTACGGGTTCGGGGAGGGGTTCGGGAGGGCGTAGGGTATGGGTTAGGGTTAGGGTTAGGGCTAGTGTTAGGGTTAGGGCTCGGTTTAGGGTACAGGTTAGGATTAGGGTACGCGTTAGGGTTAGGGTAGGGGTTAAGGTTAGTGTACGCGTTAGGGTGAGGGTAGTTATTAAACCTATCCCACTCTCTAGATACCCCTTAGCACGTACAGGTATATTATTGGGGGTCCAGCCATGGAGAAGAGTTTAGACACTAGGAGAAGATAAGGAAAACACCCATTATCAAGAAATCACATTAGGATTCTCTTTTTAAACTGTTCCTTAAAACACTAGTGCTTAGGAAATCTATTGGAGGCAGAAGCAGTCAAGGGTAGCTTAGGGTTAGGGTTAGGGTTATGGTGAGGGTTAGGGTACGGCTTACGATACGGGTTCGGGGAGGGGTTTGGGTAGGGCGTAGGGTAGGGGTTAGGGTTAGGGTTAGGGCTAGTGTTAGGGTTAGGGCTCGGTTTAGGGTACGGGTTAGGATTAGGGTATGCGTTAGGGTTAGGGTAGGGGTTAGGGTTAGGATACGCGTTAGGGTGAGGGTAGTTATTAAACCTATCCCACTCTCTAGATACCCCTTAGCACGTAAAGGAATATTATTTGGGGGTCCAGCCATGGAGAAGAGTTTAGACACGAGGAGAAGATAAGGAACACACCCATTATCAAGAAATCACTTAAGGATTCTCTTTTTAACATGTTCCTTAAAACACTAGTGCTTAGGAAATCTATTGGAGGCAGAAGCCGTCAAGGGTAGCTTAGGGTTAGGGTTAGGGTTAGGGTGAGGGTTAGGGTACGGGTTCGGGGAGGGGTTCGGGTAGGGCGTAGGGTATGGGTTAGGGTTAGGGTTAGGGCTAGTGTTAGGGTTAGGGCTCGGTTTAGGGTACAGGTTAGGATTAGGGTACGCGTTAGGGTTAGGGTAGGGGTTAAGGTTAGTGTACGCGTTAGGGTGAGGGTAGTTATTAAACCTATCCCACTCTCTAGATACCCCTTAGCACGTACAGGTATATTATTGGGGGTCCAGCCATGGAGAAGAGTTTAGACACTAGGAGAAGATAAGGAACACACCCATTATCAAGAAATCACATTAGGATTCTCTTTTTAACCTGTTCCTTAAAACACTAGTGCTGAGGAAATCTATTGGAGGCAGAAGCAGTCAAGGGTAGCTTAGGGTTAGGGTTAGGGTTAGGGTGAGGGTTAGGGTACGGCTTAGGGTACGGGTTCGGGGAGGGGTTCGGGTAGGGCGTAGGGTATGGGTTAGGGTTAGGGTTAGGGCTAGTGTTAGGGTTAGGGCTCGGTTTAGGGTACAGTTTAGGATTAGGGTACGCGTTAGGGTTAGGGTAGGGGTTATGGTTAGGGTACGCGTTAGGGTGGGGGTAGTTATTAAACCTATCACACTCTCTAGATACCCCTTAGCACGTAAAGGACTATTATTTGGGGGTCCAGCCATGGGGAAGAGTTTAGACACGAGGAGAAGATAAGGAACACACCCATTATCAAGAAATCACAATGTGATTCTCTTTTTAAACTGTTCCTTAAAACACTAGTGCTTAGGAAATCTATTGGAGGCAGAAGCAGTCAAGGGTAGCTTAGGGTTAGGGTTAGGGTTAGGGTGAGGGTTAGGGTACGGGTTAGGGGAGGGGTTCGGGTAGGCCGTAGGGTATGGGTTAGGGTTAGGGTTAGGGTTAGTGTTAGGGTTAGGGCTCGGTTAAGGGTACGGGTTAGGATTAGGGTACGCGTTAGTGTTAGGGTAGTGGTTAGGGTTAGGGTACGCTTTAGGGTGAGGGTAGTTATTAAACCTATCCCACTCTCTAGATACCCCTTAGCACGTAAAGGAATATTATTTGGGGGTCCAGCCATGGAGAAGAATTTAGACACTAGGAGAAGATAAGGAACACACCCATTATCAAGAAATCACAATATGATTCTCTTTTTAAACTGTTCCTTAAAACACTAGTGCTTAGGAAATCTATTGGAGGCAGAAGCAGTCAAGGGTAGCTTAGGGTTAGGGTTAGGGTTAGGGTGAGGGTTAGGGTACGGCTTACGATACGGGTTCGGGGAGGGTTTCGGGTAGGGCGTAGGTTATGGGTTAGGGTTAGGGTTAGGGCTAGTGTTAGGGTTAGGGCTCGATTTAGGGTACGGGTTAGGATTAGGGTACGCGTTAGGGTTAGGGTAGGGGTTAGGGTTAGGATACGCTTTAGGGTGAGGGTAGTTATTAAACCTATCCCACTCTCTAGATACCCCTTAGCACGTAAGGGAATATTATTTGGGGGTCCAGCCATGGAGAAGAGTTTAGACACGAGGAGAAGATAAGGAACACACCCATTATCAAGAAATCACATAAGGATTCTCTTTTTAACATGTTCCTTAAAACACTAGTGCTTAGGAAATCTATTGGAGGCAGAAGCCGTCAAGGGTAGCTTAGGGTTAGGGTTAGGGTTATGGTGAGGGTTAGGGTACGGCTTAGGGTACGGGTTCGGGGAGGGGTTCGGGAGGGCGTAGGGTATGGGTTAGGGTTAGGGTTAGGGCTAGTGTTAGGGTTAGGGCTCGGTTTAGGGTACAGGTTAGGATTAGGGTACGCGTTAGGGTTAGGGTAGGGGTTAAGGTTAGTGTACGCGTTAGGGTGAGGGTAGTTATTAAACCTATCCCACTCTCTAGATACCCCTTAGCACGTACAGGTATATTATTGGGGGTCCAGCCATGGAGAAGAGTTTAGACACTAGGAGAAGATAAGGAACACACCCATTATCAAGAAATCACATTAGGATTCTCTTTTTAAACTGTTCCTTAAAACACTAGTGCTTAGGAAATCTATTGGAGGCAGAAGCAGTCAAGGGTAGCTTAGGGTTAGGGTTAGGGTTATGGTGAGGGTTAGGGTACGGCTTACGATACGGGTTCGGGGAGGGGTTTGGGTAGGGCGTAGGGTAGGGGTTAGGGTTAGGGTTAGGGCTAGTGTTAGGGTTAGGGCTCGGTTTAGGGTACGGGTTAGGATTAGGGTATGCGTTAGGGTTAGGGTAGGGGTTAGGGTTAGGATACGCGTTAGGTTGAGGGTAGTTATTAAACCTATCCCACTCTCTAGATACCCCTTAGCACGTAAAGGAATATTATTTGGGGGTCCAGCCATGGAGAAGAGTTTAGACACGAGGAGAAGATAAGGAACACACCCATTATCAAGAAATCACATAAGGATTCTCTTTTTAACATGTTCCTTAAAACACTAGTGCTTAGGAAATCTATTGGAGGCAGAAGCCGTCAAGGGTAGCTTAGGGTTAGGGTTAGGGTTAGGGTGAGGGTTAGGGTACGGCTTAGGGTACGGGTTCGGGGAGGGGTTCGGGTAGGGCGTAGGGTATGGGTTAGGGTTAGGGTTAGGGCTAGTGTTAGGGTTAGGGCTCGGTTTAGGGTACAGGTTAGGATTAGGGTACGCGTTAGGGTTAGGGTAGGGGTTAAGGTTAGTGTACGCGTTAGGGTGAGGGTAGTTATTAAACCTATCCCACTCTCTAGATACCCCTTAGCACGTACAGGTATATTATTGGGGGTCCAGCCATGGAGAAGAGTTTAGACACTAGGAGAAGATAAGGAACACACCCATTATCAAGAAATCACATTAGGATTCTCTTTTTAACCTGTTCCTAAAAAAACTAGTGCTGAGGAAATCTATTGGAGGCAGAAGCAGTCAAGGGTAGCTTAGGGTTAGGGTTAGGGTTAGGGTGAGGGTTAGGGTACGGCTTAGGGTACGGGTTCGGGGAGGGGTTCGGGTAGGGCGTAGGGTATGGGTTAGGGTTAGGGTTAGGGCTAGTGTTAGGGTTAGGGCTCGGTTTAGGGTACAGGTTAGGATTAGGGTACGCGTTAGGGTTAGGGTAGGGGTTAAGGTTAGTGTACGCGTTAGGGTGAGGGTAGTTATTAAACCTATCCCACTCTCTAGATACCCCTTAGCACGTACAGGTATATTATTGGGGGTCCAGCCATGGAGAAGAGTTTAGACACTAGGAGAAGATAAGGAACACACCCATTATCAAGAAATCACATTAGGATTCTCTTTTTAACCTGTTCCTTAAAACACTAGTGCTTAGGAAATCTATTGGAGGCAGAAGCAGTCAAGGGTAGCTTAGGGTTAGGGTTAGGGTTAGGGTGAGGGTTAGGGTACGGGTTAGGGGAGGGGTTCGGGTAGGCCGTAGGGTATGGGTTAGGGTTAGGGTTAGGGTTAGTGTTAGGGTTAGGGCTCGGTTAAGGGTACGGGTTAGGATTAGGGTACGCGTTAGTGTTAGGGTAGTGGTTAGGGTTAGGGTACGCTTTAGGGTGAGGGTAGTTATTAAACCTATCCCACTCTCTAGATACCCCTTAGCACGTAAAGGAATATTATTTGGGGGTCCAGCCATGGAGAAGAATTTAGACACTAGGAGAAGATAAGGAACACACCCATTATCAAGAAATCACAATATGATTCTCTTTTTAAACTGTTCCTTAAAACACTAGTGCTTAGGAAATCTATTGGAGGCAGAAGCAGTCAAGGGTAGCTTAGGGTTAGGGTTAGGGTTAGGGTGAGGGTTAGGGTACGGCTTACGATACGGGTTCGGGGAGGGTTTCGGGTAGGGCGTAGGTTATGGGTTAGGGTTAGGGTTAGGGCTAGTGTTAGGGTTAGGGCTCGATTTAGGGTACGGGTTAGGATTAGGGTACGCGTTAGGGTTAGGGTAGGGGTTAGGGTTAGGATACGCTTTAGGGTGAGGGTAGTTATTAAACCTATCCCACTCTCTAGATACCCCTTAGCACGTAAGGGAATATTATTTGGGGGTCCAGCCATGGAGAAGAGTTTAGACACGAGGAGAAGATAAGGAACACACCCATTATCAAGAAATCACATAAGGATTCTCTTTTTAACATGTTCCTTAAAACACTAGTGCTTAGGAAATCTATTGGAGGCAGAAGCCGTCAAGGGTAGCTTAGGGTTAGGGTTAGGGTTATGGTGAGGGTTAGGGTACGGCTTAGGGTACGGGTTCGGGGAGGGGTTCGGGAGGGCGTAGGGTATGGGTTAGGGTTAGGGTTAGGGCTAGTGTTAGGGTTAGGGCTCGGTTTAGGGTACAGGTTAGGATTAGGGTACGCGTTAGGGTTAGGGTAGGGGTTAAGGTTAGTGTACGCGTTAGGGTGAGGGTAGTTATTAAACCTATCCCACTCTCTAGATACCCCTTAGCACGTACAGGTATATTATTGGGGGTCCAGCCATGGAGAAGAGTTTAGACACTAGGAGAAGATAAGGAACACACCCATTATCAAGAAATCACATTAGGATTCTCTTTTTAAACTGTTCCTTAAAACACTAGTGCTTAGGAAATCTATTGGAGGCAGAAGCAGTCAAGGGTAGCTTAGGGTTAGGGTTAGGGTTATGGTGAGGGTTAGGGTACGGCTTACGATACGGGTTCGGGGAGGGGTTTGGGTAGGGCGTAGGGTAGGGGTTAGGGTTAGGGTTAGGGCTAGTGTTAGGGTTAGGGCTCGGTTTAGGGTACGGGTTAGGATTAGGGTATGCGTTAGGGTTAGGGTAGGGGTTAGGGTTAGGATACGCGTTAGGTTGAGGGTAGTTATTAAACCTATCCCACTCTCTAGATACCCCTTAGCACGTAAAGGAATATTATTTGGGGGTCCAGCCATGGAGAAGAGTTTAGACACGAGGAGAAGATAAGGAACACACCCATTATCAAGAAATCACATAAGGATTCTCTTTTTAACATGTTCCTTAAAACACTAGTGCTTAGGAAATCTATTGGAGGCAGAAGCCGTCAAGGGTAGCTTAGGGTTAGGGTTAGGGTTAGGGTGAGGGTTAGGGTACGGCTTAGGGTACGGGTTCGGGGAGGGGTTCGGGTAGGGCGTAGGGTATGGGTTAGGGTTAGGGTTAGGGCTAGTGTTAGGGTTAGGGCTCGGTTTAGGGTACAGGTTAGGATTAGGGTACGCGTTAGGGTTAGGGTAGGGGTTAAGGTTAGTGTACGCGTTAGGGTGAGGGTAGTTATTAAACCTATCCCACTCTCTAGATACCCCTTAGCACGTACAGGTATATTATTGGGGGTCCAGCCATGGAGAAGAGTTTAGACACTAGGAGAAGATAAGGAACACACCCATTATCAAGAAATCACATTAGGATTCTCTTTTTAACCTGTTCCTAAAAAAACTAGTGCTGAGGAAATCTATTGGAGGCAGAAGCAGTCAAGGGTAGCTTAGGGTTAGGGTTAGGGTTAGGGTGAGGGTTAGGGTACGGCTTAGGGTACGGGTTCGGGGAGGGGTTCGGGTAGGGCGTAGGGTATGGGTTAGGGTTAGGGTTAGGGCTAGTGTTAGGGTTAGGGCTCGGTTTAGGGTACAGGTTAGGATTAGGGTACGCGTTAGGGTTAGGGTAGGGGTTAAGGTTAGTGTACGCGTTAGGGTGAGGGTAGTTATTAAACCTATCCCACTCTCTAGATACCCCTTAGCACGTACAGGTATATTATTGGGGGTCCAGCCATGGAGAAGAGTTTAGACACTAGGAGAAGATAAGGAACACACCCATTATCAAGAAATCACATTAGGATTCTCTTTTTAACCTGTTCCTTAAAACACTAGTGCTTAGGAAATCTATTGGAGGCAGAAGCAGTCAAGGGTAGCTTAGGGTTAGGGTTAGGGTTAGGGTGAGGGTTAGGGTACGGGTTAGGGGAGGGGTTCGGGTAGGCCGTAGGGTATGGGTTAGGGTTAGGGTTAGGGTTAGTGTTAGGGTTAGGGCTCGGTTAAGGGTACGGGTTAGGATTAGGGTACGCGTTAGTGTTAGGGTAGTGGTTAGGGTTAGGGTACGCTTTAGGGTGAGGGTAGTTATTAAACCTATCCCACTCTCTAGATACCCCTTAGCACGTAAAGGAATATTATTTGGGGGTCCAGCCATGGAGAAGAATTTAGACACTAGGAGAAGATAAGGAACACACCCATTATCAAGAAATCACAATATGATTCTCTTTTTAAACTGTTCCTTAAAACACTAGTGCTTAGGAAATCTATTGGAGGCAGAAGCAGTCAAGGGTAGCTTAGGGTTAGGGTTAGGGTTAGGGTGAGGGTTAGGGTACGGCTTACGATACGGGTTCGGGGAGGGTTTCGGGTAGGGCGTAGGTTATGGGTTAGGGTTAGGGTTAGGGCTAGTGTTAGGGTTAGGGCTCGATTTAGGGTACGGGTTAGGATTAGGGTACTCGTTAGGGTTAGGGTAGGGGTTAGGGTTAGGATACGCTTTAGGGTGAGGGTAGTTATTAAACCTATCCCACTCTCTAGATACCCCTTAGCACGTAAGGGAATATTATTTGGGGGTCCAGCCATGGAGAAGAGTTTAGACACGAGGAGAAGATAAGGAACACACCCATTATCAAGAAATCACATAAGGATTCTCTTTTTAACATGTTCCTTAAAACACTAGTGCTTAGGAAATCTATTGGAGGCAGAAGCCGTCAAGGGTAGCTTAGGGTTAGGGTTAGGGTTATGGTGAGGGTTAGGGTACGGCTTAGGGTACGGGTTCGGGGAGGGGTTCGGGAGGGCGTAGGGTATGGGTTAGGGTTAGGGTTAGGGCTAGTGTTAGGGTTAGGGCTCGGTTTAGGGTACAGGTTAGGATTAGGGTACGCGTTAGGGTTAGGGTAGGGGTTAAGGTTAGTGTACGCGTTAGGGTGAGGGTAGTTATTAAACCTATCCCACTCTCTAGATACCCCTTAGCACGTACAGGTATATTATTGGGGGTCCAGCCATGGAGAAGAGTTTAGACACTAGGAGAAGATAAGGAAAACACCCATTATCAAGAAATCACATTAGGATTCTCTTTTTAAACTGTTCCTTAAAACACTAGTGCTTAGGAAATCTATTGGAGGCAGAAGCAGTCAAGGGTAGCTTAGGGTTAGGGTTAGGGTTATGGTGAGGGTTAGGGTACGGCTTACGATACGGGTTCGGGGAGGGGTTTGGGTAGGGCGTAGGGTAGGGGTTAGGGTTAGGGTTAGGGCTAGTGTTAGGGTTAGGGCTCGGTTTAGGGTACGGGTTAGGATTAGGGTATGCGTTAGGGTTAGGGTAGGGGTTAGGGTTAGGATACGCGTTAGGGTGAGGGTAGTTATTAAACCTATCCCACTCTCTAGATACCCCTTAGCACGTAAAGGAATATTATTTGGGGGTCCAGCCATGGAGAAGAGTTTAGACACGAGGAGAAGATAAGGAACACACCCATTATCAAGAAATCACTTAAGGATTCTCTTTTTAACATGTTCCTTAAAACACTAGTGCTTAGGAAATCTATTGGAGGCAGAAGCCGTCAAGGGTAGCTTAGGGTTAGGGTTAGGGTTAGGGTGAGGGTTAGGGTACGGGTTCGGGGAGGGGTTCGGGTAGGGCGTAGGGTATGGGTTAGGGTTAGGGTTAGGGCTAGTGTTAGGGTTAGGGCTCGATTTAGGGTACGGGTTAGGATTAGGGTACGCGTTAGGGTTAGGGTAGGGGTTAGGGTTAGGATACGCTTTAGGGTGAGGGTAGTTATTAAACCTATCCCACTCTCTAGATACCCCTTAGCACGTAAGGGAATATTATTTGGGGGTCCAGCCATGGAGAAGAGTTTAGACACGAGGAGAAGATAAGGAACACACCCATTATCAAGAAATCACATAAGGATTCTCTTTTTAACATGTTCCTTAAAACACTAGTGCTTAGGAAATCTATTGGAGGCAGAAGCCGTCAAGGGTAGCTTAGGGTTAGGGTTAGGGTTATGGTGAGGGTTAGGGTACGGCTTAGGGTACGGGTTCGGGGAGGGGTTCGGGAGGGCGTAGGGTATGGGTTAGGGTTAGGGTTAGGGCTAGTGTTAGGGTTAGGGCTCGGTTTAGGGTACAGGTTAGGATTAGGGTACGCGTTAGGGTTAGGGTAGGGGTTAAGGTTAGTGTACGCGTTAGGGTGAGGGTAGTTATTAAACCTATCCCACTCTCTAGATACCCCTTAGCACGTACAGGTATATTATTGGGGGTCCAGCCATGGAGAAGAGTTTAGACACTAGGAGAAGATAAGGAACACACCCATTATCAAGAAATCACATTAGGATTCTCTTTTTAAACTGTTCCTTAAAACACTAGTGCTTAGGAAATCTATTGGAGGCAGAAGCAGTCAAGGGTAGCTTAGGGTTAGGGTTAGGGTTATGGTGAGGGTTAGGGTACGGCTTACGATACGGGTTCGGGGAGGGGTTTGGGTAGGGCGTAGGGTAGGGGTTAGGGTTAGGGTTAGGGCTAGTGTTAGGGTTAGGGCTCGGTTTAGGGTACGGGTTAGGATTAGGGTATGCGTTAGGGTTAGGGTAGGGGTTAGGGTTAGGATACGCGTTAGGTTGAGGGTAGTTATTAAACCTATCCCACTCTCTAGATACCCCTTAGCACGTAAAGGAATATTATTTGGGGGTCCAGCCATGGAGAAGAGTTTAGACACGAGGAGAAGATAAGGAACACACCCATTATCAAGAAATCACATAAGGATTCTCTTTTTAACATGTTCCTTAAAACACTAGTGCTTAGGAAATCTATTGGAGGCAGAAGCCGTCAAGGGTAGCTTAGGGTTAGGGTTAGGGTTAGGGTGAGGGTTAGGGTACGGCTTAGGGTACGGGTTCGGGGAGGGGTTCGGGTAGGGCGTAGGGTATGGGTTAGGGTTAGGGTTAGGGCTAGTGTTAGGGTTAGGGCTCGGTTTAGGGTACAGGTTAGGATTAGGGTACGCGTTAGGGTTAGGGTAGGGGTTAAGGTTAGTGTACGCGTTAGGGTGAGGGTAGTTATTAAACCTATCCCACTCTCTAGATACCCCTTAGCACGTACAGGTATATTATTGGGGGTCCAGCCATGGAGAAGAGTTTAGACACTAGGAGAAGATAAGGAACACACCCATTATCAAGAAATCACATTAGGATTCTCTTTTTAACCTGTTCCTTAAAACACTAGTGCTGAGGAAATCTATTGGAGGCAGAAGCAGTCAAGGGTAGCTTAGGGTTAGGGTTAGGGTTAGGGTGAGGGTTAGGGTACGGCTTAGGGTACGGGTTCGGGGAGGGGTTCGGGTAGGGCGTAGGGTATGGGTTAGGGTTAGGGTTAGGGCTAGTGTTAGGGTTAGGGCTCGGTTTAGGGTACAGGTTAGGATTAGGGTACGCGTTAGGGTTAGGGTAGGGGTTATGGTTAGGGTACGCGTTAGGGTGGGGGTAGTTATTAAACCTATCACACTCTCTAGATACCCCTTAGCACGTAAAGGACTATTATTTGGGGGTCCAGCCATGGGGAAGAGTTTAGACACGAGGAGAAGATAAGGAACACACCCATTATCAAGAAATCACAATGTGATTCTCTTTTTAAACTGTTCCTTAAAACACTAGTGCTTAGGAAATCTATTGGAGGCAGAAGCAGTCAAGGGTAGCTTAGGGTTAGGGTTAGGGTTAGGGTGACGGCTAGGGTACGGGTTAGGGGAGGGGTTCGGGTAGGCCGTAGGGTATGGGTTAGGGTTAGGGTTAGGGTTAGTGTTAGGGTTAGGGCTCGGTTAAGGGTACGGGTTAGGATTAGGGTACGCGTTAGTGTTAGGGTAGTGGTTAGGGTTAGGGTACGCTTTAGGGTGAGGGTAGTTATTAAACCTATCCCACTCTCTAGATACCCCTTAGCACGTAAAGGAATATTATTTGGGGGTCCAGCCATGGAGAAGAATTTAGACACTAGGAGAAGATAAGGAACACACCCATTATCAAGAAATCACAATATGATTCTCTTTTTAAACTGTTCCTTAAAACACTAGTGCTTAGGAAATCTATTGGAGGCAGAAGCAGTCAAGGGTAGCTTAGGGTTAGGGTTAGGGTTAGGGTGAGGGTTAGGGTACGGCTTACGATACGGGTTCGGGGAGGGTTTCGGGTAGGGCGTAGGTTATGGGTTAGGGTTAGGGTTAGGGCTAGTGTTAGGGTTAGGGCTCGATTTAGGGTACGGGTTAGGATTAGGGTACGCGTTAGGGTTAGGGTAGGGGTTAGGGTTAGGATACGCTTTAGGGTGAGGGTAGTTATTAAACCTATCCCACTCTCTAGATACCCCTTAGCACGTAAGGGAATATTATTTGGGGGTCCAGCCATGGAGAAGAGTTTAGACACGAGGAGAAGATAAGGAACACACCCATTATCAAGAAATCACATAAGGATTCTCTTTTTAACATGTTCCTTAAAACACTAGTGCTTAGGAAATCTATTGGAGGCAGAAGCCGTCAAGGGTAGCTTAGGGTTAGGGTTAGGGTTATGGTGAGGGTTAGGGTACGGCTTAGGGTACGGGTTCGGGGAGGGGTTCGGGAGGGCGTAGGGTATGGGTTAGGGTTAGGGTTAGGGCTAGTGTTAGGGTTAGGGCTCGGTTTAGGGTACAGGTTAGGATTAGGGTACGCGTTAGGGTTAGGGTAGGGGTTAAGGTTAGTGTACGCGTTAGGGTGAGGGTAGTTATTAAACCTATCCCACTCTCTAGATACCCCTTAGCACGTACAGGTATATTATTGGGGGTCCAGCCATGGAGAAGAGTTTAGACACTAGGAGAAGATAAGGAACACACCCATTATCAAGAAATCACATTAGGATTCTCTTTTTAAACTGTTCCTTAAAACACTAGTGCTTAGGAAATCTATTGGAGGCAGAAGCAGTCAAGGGTAGCTTAGGGTTAGGGTTAGGGTTATGGTGAGGGTTAGGGTACGGCTTACGATACGGGTTCGGGGAGGGGTTTCGGTAGGGCGTAGGGTAGGGGTTAGGGTTAGGGTTAGGGCTAGTGTTAGGGTTAGGGCTCGATTTAGGGTACGGGTTAGGATTAGGGTACGCGTTAGGGTTAGGGTAGGGGTTAGGGTTAGGATACGCGTTAGGGTGAGGGTAGTTATTAAACCTATCCCACTCTCTAGATACCCCTTAGCACGTAAAGGAATATTATTTGGGGGTCCAGCCATGGAGAAGAGTTTAGACACGAGGAGAAGAAAAGGAACACACCCATTATCAAGAAATCACATAAGGATTCTCTTTTTAACATGTTCCTTAAAACACTAGTGCTTAGGAAATCTATTGGAGGCAGAAGCCGTCAAGGGTAGCTTAGGGTTAGGGTTAGGGTTAGGGTGAGGGTTAGGGTACGGCTTAGGGTACGGGTTCGGGGAGGGGTTCGGGTAGGGCGTAGGGTATGGGTTAGCGTTAGGGTTAGGGCTAGTGTTAGGGTTAGGGCTCGGTTTAGGGTACAGGTTAGGATTAGGGTACGCGTTAGGGTTAGGGTAGGGGTTAAGGTTAGTGTACGCGTTAGGGTGAGGGTAGTTATTAAACCTATCCCACTCTCTAGATACCCCTTAGCACGTACAGGTATATTATTGGGGGTCCAGCCATGGAGAAGAGTTTAGACACTAGGAGAAGATAAGGAACACACCCATTATCAAGAAATCACATTAGGATTCTCTTTTTAACCTGTTCCTTAAAACACTAGTGCTGAGGAAATCTATTGGAGGCAGAAGCAGTCAAGGGTAGCTTAGGGTTAGGGTTAGGGTTAGGGTGAGGGTTAGGGTACGGCTTACGATACGGGTTCGGGGAGGGTTTCGGGTAGGGCGTAGGTTATGGGTTAGGGTTAGGGTTAGGGCTAGTGTTAGGGTTAGGGCTCGATTTAGGGTACGGGTTAGGATTAGGGTACGCGTTAGGGTTAGGGTAGGGGTTAGGGTTAGGATACGCTTTAGGGTGAGGGTAGTTATTAAACCTATCCCACTCTCTAGATACCCCTTAGCACGTAAGGGAATATTATTTGGGGGTCCAGCCATGGAGAAGAGTTTAGACACGAGGAGAAGATAAGGAACACACCCATTATCAAGAAATCACATAAGGATTCTCTTTTTAACATGTTCCTTAAAACACTAGTGCTTAGGAAATCTATTGGAGGCAGAAGCCGTCAAGGGTAGCTTAGGGTTAGGGTTAGGGTTAGGGTGAGGGTTAGGGTACGGCTTAGGGTACGGGTTCGGGGAGGGGTTCGGGAGGGCGTAGGGTATGGGTTAGGGTTAGGGTTAGGGCTAGTGTTAGGGTTAGGGCTCGGTTTAGGGTACGGGTTAGGATTAGGGTACGCGTTAGGGTTAGGGTAGGGGTTAAGGTTAGTGTACGCGTTAGGGTGAGGGTAGTTATTAAACCTATCCCACTCTCTAGATACCCCTTAGCACGTACAGGTATATTATTGGGGGTCCAGCCATGGAGAAGAGTTTAGACACTAGGAGAAGATAAGGAACACACCCATTATCAAGAAATCACATTAGGATTCTCTTTTTAAACTGTTCCTTAAAACACTAGTGCTTAGGAAATCTATTGGAGGCAGAAGCAGTCAAGGGTAGCTTAGGGTTAGGGTTAGGGTTATGGTGAGGGTTAGGGTACGGCTTACGATACGGGTTCGGGGAGGGGTTTGGGTAGGGCGTAGGGTAGGGGTTAGGGTTAGGGTTAGGGCTAGTGTTAGGGTTAGGGCTCGGTTTAGGGTACGGGTTAGGATTAGGGTATGCGTTAGGGTTAGGGTAGGGGTTAGGGTTAGGATACGCGTTAGGGTGAGGGTAGTTATTAAACCTATCCCACTCTCTAGATACCCCTTAGCACGTACAGGTATATTATTGGGGGTCCAGCCATGGAGAAGAGTTTAGACACTAGGAGAAGATAAGGAACACACCCATTATCAAGAAATCACATTAGGATTCTCTTTTTAACCTGTTCCTTAAAACACTAGTGCTGAGGAAATCTATTGGAGGCAGAAGCAGTCAAGGGTAGCTTAGGGTTAGGGTTAGGGTTAGGGTGAGGGTTAGGGTACGGCTTAGGGTACGGGTTCGGGGAGGGGTTCGGGTAGGGCGTAGGGTATGGGTTAGGGTTAGGGTTAGGGCTAGTGTTAGGGTTAGGGCTCGGTTTAGGGTACAGGTTAGGATTAGGGTACGCGTTAGGGTTAGGGTAGGGGTTATGGTTAGGGTACGCGTTAGGGTGGGGGTAGTTATTAAACCTATCACACTCTCTAGATACCCCTTAGCACGTAAAGGACTATTATTTGGGGGTCCAGCCATGGGGAAGAGTTTAGACACGAGGAGAAGATAAGGAACACACCCATTATCAAGAAATCACAATGTGATTCTCTTTTTAAACTGTTCCTTAAAACACTAGTGCTTAGGAAATCTATTGGAGGCAGAAGCAGTCAAGGGTAGCTTAGGGTTAGGGTTAGGGTTAGGGTGAGGGTTAGGGTACGGGTTAGGGGAGGGGTTCGGGTAGGCCGTAGGGTATGGGTTAGGGTTAGGGTTAGGGTTAGTGTTAGGGTTAGGGCTCGGTTAAGGGTACGGGTTAGGATTAGGGTACGCGTTAGTGTTAGGGTAGTGGTTAGGGTTAGGGTACGCTTTAGGGTGAGGGTAGTTATTAAACCTATCCCACTCTCTAGATACCCCTTAGCACGTAAAGGAATATTATTTGGGGGTCCAGCCATGGAGAAGAATTTAGACACTAGGAGAAGATAAGGAACACACCCATTATCAAGAAATCACAATATGATTCTCTTTTTAAACTGTTCCTTAAAACACTAGTGCTTAGGAAATCTATTGGAGGCAGAAGCAGTCAAGGGTAGCTTAGGGTTAGGGTTAGGGTTAGGGTGAGGGTTAGGGTACGGCTTACGATACGGGTTCGGGGAGGGTTTCGGGTAGGGCGTAGGTTATGGGTTAGGGTTAGGGTTAGGGCTAGTGTTAGGGTTAGGGCTCGATTTAGGGTACGGGTTAGGATTAGGGTACGCGTTAGGGTTAGGGTAGGGGTTAGGGTTAGGATACGCTTTAGGGTGAGGGTAGTTATTAAACCTATCCCACTCTCTAGATACCCCTTAGCACGTAAGGGAATATTATTTGGGGGTCCAGCCATGGAGAAGAGTTTAGACACGAGGAGAAGATAAGGAACACACCCATTATCAAGAAATCACATAAGGATTCTCTTTTTAACATGTTCCTTAAAACACTAGTGCTTAGGAAATCTATTGGAGGCAGAAGCCGTCAAGGGTAGCTTAGGGTTAGGGTTAGGGTTATGGTGAGGGTTAGGGTACGGCTTAGGGTACGGGTTCGGGGAGGGGTTCGGGAGGGCGTAGGGTATGGGTTAGGGTTAGGGTTAGGGCTAGTGTTAGGGTTAGGGCTCGGTTTAGGGTACAGGTTAGGATTAGGGTACGCGTTAGGGTTAGGGTAGGGGTTAAGGTTAGTGTACGCGTTAGGGTGAGGGTAGTTATTAAACCTATCCCACTCTCTAGATACCCCTTAGCACGTACAGGTATATTATTGGGGGTCCAGCCATGGAGAAGAGTTTAGACACTAGGAGAAGATAAGGAACACACCCATTATCAAGAAATCACATTAGGATTCTCTTTTTAAACTGTTCCTTAAAACACTAGTGCTTAGGAAATCTATTGGAGGCAGAAGCAGTCAAGGGTAGCTTAGGGTTAGGGTTAGGGTTATGGTGAGGGTTAGGGTACGGCTTACGATACGGGTTCGGGGAGGGGTTTGGGTAGGGCGTAGGGTAGGGGTTAGGGTTAGGGTTAGGGCTAGTGTTAGGGTTAGGGCTCGGTTTAGGGTACGGGTTAGGATTAGGGTATGCGTTAGGGTTAGGGTAGGGGTTAGGGTTAGGATACGCGTTAGGTTGAGGGTAGTTATTAAACCTATCCCACTCTCTAGATACCCCTTAGCACGTAAAGGAATATTATTTGGGGGTCCAGCCATGGAGAAGAGTTTAGACACGAGGAGAAGATAAGGAACACACCCATTATCAAGAAATCACATAAGGATTCTCTTTTTAACATGTTCCTTAAAACACTAGTGCTTAGGAAATCTATTGGAGGCAGAAGCCGTCAAGGGTAGCTTAGGGTTAGGGTTAGGGTTAGGGTGAGGGTTAGGGTACGGCTTAGGGTACGGGTTCGGGGAGGGGTTCGGGTAGGGCGTAGGGTATGGGTTAGGGTTAGGGTTAGGGCTAGTGTTAGGGTTAGGGCTCGGTTTAGGGTACAGGTTAGGATTAGGGTACGCGTTAGGGTTAGGGTAGGGGTTAAGGTTAGTGTACGCGTTAGGGTGAGGGTAGTTATTAAACCTATCCCACTCTCTAGATACCCCTTAGCACGTACAGGTATATTATTGGGGGTCCAGCCATGGAGAAGAGTTTAGACACTAGGAGAAGATAAGGAACACACCCATTATCAAGAAATCACATTAGGATTCTCTTTTTAACCTGTTCCTTAAAACACTAGTGCTGAGGAAATCTATTGGAGGCAGAAGCAGTCAAGGGTAGCTTAGGGTTAGGGTTAGGGTTAGGGTGAGGGTTAGGGTACGGCTTAGGGTACGGGTTCGGGGAGGGGTTCGGGTAGGGCGTAGGGTATGGGTTAGGGTTAGGGTTAGGGCTAGTGTTAGGGTTAGGGCTCGGTTTAGGGTACAGGTTAGGATTAGGGTACGCGTTAGGGTTAGGGTAGGGGTTATGGTTAGGGTACGCGTTAGGGTGGGGGTAGTTATTAAACCTATCACACTCTCTAGATACCCCTTAGCACGTAAAGGACTATTATTTGGGGGTCCAGCCATGGGGAAGACTTTAGACACGAGGAGAAGATAAGGAACACACCCATTATCAAGAAATCACAATGTGATTCTCTTTTTAAACTGTTCCTTAAAACACTAGTGCTTAGGAAATCTATTGGAGGCAGAAGCAGTCAAGGGTAGCTTAGGGTTAGGGTTAGGGTTAGGGTGAGGGTTAGGGTACGGGTTAGGGGAGGGGTTCGGGTAGGCCGTAGGGTATGGGTTAGGGTTAGGGTTAGGGCTAGTGTTAGCGTTAGGGCTCGGTTAAGGGTACGGGTTAGGATTAGGGTACGCGTTAGTGTTAGGGTAGTGGTTAGGGTTAGGGTACGCTTTAGGGTGAGGGTAGTTATTAAACCTATCCCACTCTCTAGATACCCCTTAGCACGTAAAGGAATATTATTTGGGGGTCCAGCCATGGAGAAGAATTTAGACACTAGGAGAAGATAAGGAACACACCCATTATCAAGAAATCACAATATGATTCTCTTTTTAAACTGTTCCTTAAAACACTAGTGCTTAGGAAATCTATTGGAGGCAGAAGCAGTCAAGGGTAGCTTAGGGTTAGGGTTAGGGTTAGGGTGAGGGTTAGGGTACGGCTTACGATACGGGTTCGGGGAGGGTTTCGGGTAGGGCGTAGGTTATGGGTTAGGGTTAGGGTTAGGGCTAGTGTTAGGGTTAGGGCTCGATTTAGGGTACGGGTTAGGATTAGGGTACGCGTTAGGGTTAGGGTAGGGGTTAGGGTTAGGATACGCTTTAGGGTGAGGGTAGTTATTAAACCTATCCCACTCTCTAGATACCCCTTAGCACGTAAGGGAATATTATTTGGGGGTCCAGCCATGGAGAAGAGTTTAGACACGAGGAGAAGATAAGGAACACACCCATTATCAAGAAATCACATAAGGATTCTCTTTTTAACATGTTCCTTAAAACACTAGTGCTTAGGAAATCTATTGGAGGCAGAAGCCGTCAAGGGTAGCTTAGGGTTAGGGTTAGGGTTATGGTGAGGGTTAGGGTACGGCTTAGGGTACGGGTTCGGGGAGGGGTTCGGGAGGGCGTAGGGTATGGGTTAGGGTTAGGGTTAGGGCTAGTGTTAGGGTTAGGGCTCGGTTTAGGGTACAGGTTAGGATTAGGGTACGCGTTAGGGTTAGGGTAGGGGTTAAGGTTAGTGTACGCGTTAGGGTGAGGGTAGTTATTAAACCTATCCCACTCTCTAGATACCCCTTAGCACGTACAGGTATATTATTGGGGGTCCAGCCATGGAGAAGAGTTTAGACACTAGGAGAAGATAAGGAACACACCCATTATCAAGAAATCACATTAGGATTCTCTTTTTAAACTGTTCCTTAAAACACTAGTGCTTAGGAAATCTATTGGAGGCAGAAGCAGTCAAGGGTAGCTTAGGGTTAGGGTTAGGGTTATGGTGAGGGTTAGGGTACGGCTTACGATACGGGTTCGGGGAGGGGTTTGGGTAGGGCGTAGGGTAGGGGTTAGGGTTAGGGTTAGGGCTAGTGTTAGGGTTAGGGCTCGGTTTAGGGTACGGGTTAGGATTAGGGTATGCGTTAGGGTTAGGGTAGGGGTTAGGGTTAGGATACGCGTTAGGTTGAGGGTAGTTATTAAACCTATCCCACTCTCTAGATACCCCTTAGCACGTAAAGGAATATTATTTGGGGGTCCAGCCATGGAGAAGAGTTTAGACACGAGGAGAAGATAAGGAACACACCCATTATCAAGAAATCACATAAGGATTCTCTTTTTAACATGTTCCTTAAAACACTAGTGCTTAGGAAATCTATTGGAGGCAGAAGCCGTCAAGGGTAGCTTAGGGTTAGGGTTAGGGTTAGGGTGAGGGTTAGGGTACGGCTTAGGGTACGGGTTCGGGGAGGGGTTCGGGTAGGGCGTAGGGTATGGGTTAGGGTTAGGGTTAGGGCTAGTGTTAGGGTTAGGGCTCGGTTTAGGGTACAGGTTAGGATTAGGGTACGCGTTAGGGTTAGGGTAGGGGTTAAGGTTAGTGTACGCGTTAGGGTGAGGGTAGTTATTAAACCTATCCCACTCTCTAGATACCCCTTAGCACGTACAGGTATATTATTGGGGGTCCAGCCATGGAGAAGAGTTTAGACACTAGGAGAAGATAAGGAACACACCCATTATCAAGAAATCACATTAGGATTCTCTTTTTAACCTGTTCCTTAAAACACTAGTGCTGAGGAAATCTATTGGAGGCAGAAGCAGTCAAGGGTAGCTTAGGGTTAGGGTTAGGGTTAGGGTGAGGGTTAGGGTACGGCTTAGGGTACGGGTTCGGGGAGGGGTTCGGGTAGGGCGTAGGGTATGGGTTAGGGTTAGGGTTAGGGCTAGTGTTAGGGTTAGGGCTCGGTTTAGGGTACAGGTTAGGATTAGGGTACGCGTTAGGGTTAGGGTAGGGGTTATGGTTAGGGTACGCGTTAGGGTGGGGGTAGTTATTAAACCTATCACACTCTCTAGATACCCCTTAGCACGTAAAGGACTATTATTTGGGGGTCCAGCCATGGGGAAGACTTTAGACACGAGGAGAAGATAAGGAACACACCCATTATCAAGAAATCACAATGTGATTCTCTTTTTAAACTGTTCCTTAAAACACTAGTGCTTAGGAAATCTATTGGAGGCAGAAGCAGTCAAGGGTAGCTTAGGGTTAGGGTTAGGGTTAGGGTGAGGGTTAGGGTACGGGTTAGGGGAGGGGTTCGGGTAGGCCGTAGGGTATGGGTTAGGGTTAGGGTTAGGGTTAGTGTTAGGGTTAGGGCTCGGTTAAGGGTACGGGTTAGGATTAGGGTACGCGTTAGTGTTAGGGTAGTGGTTAGGGTTAGGGTACGCTTTAGGGTGAGGGTAGTTATTAAACCTATCCCACTCTCTAGATACCCCTTAGCACGTAAAGGAATATTATTTGGGGGTCCAGCCATGGAGAAGAATTTAGACACTAGGAGAAGATAAGGAACACACCCATTATCAAGAAATCACAATATGATTCTCTTTTTAAACTGTTCCTTAAAACACTAGTGCTTAGGAAATCTATTGGAGGCAGAAGCAGTCAAGGGTAGCTTAGGGTTAGGGTTAGGGTTAGGGTGAGGGTTAGGGTACGGCTTACGATACGGGTTCGGGGAGGGTTTCGGGTAGGGCGTAGGTTATGGGTTAGGGTTAGGGTTAGGGCTAGTGTTAGGGTTAGGGCTCGATTTAGGGTACGGGTTAGGATTAGGGTACGCGTTAGGGTTAGGGTAGGGGTTAGGGTTAGGATACGCTTTAGGGTGAGGGTAGTTATTAAACCTATCCCACTCTCTAGATACCCCTTAGCACGTAAGGGAATATTATTTGGGGGTCCAGCCATGGAGAAGAGTTTAGACACGAGGAGAAGATAAGGAACACACCCATTATCAAGAAATCACATAAGGATTCTCTTTTTAACATGTTCCTTAAAACACTAGTGCTTAGGAAATCTATTGGAGGCAGAAGCCGTCAAGGGTAGCTTAGGGTTAGGGTTAGGGTTATGGTGAGGGTTAGGGTACGGCTTAGGGTACGGGTTCGGGGAGGGGTTCGGGAGGGCGTAGGGTATGGGTTAGGGTTAGGGTTAGGGCTAGTGTTAGGGTTAGGGCTCGGTTTAGGGTACAGGTTAGGATTAGGGTACGCGTTAGGGTTAGGGTAGGGGTTAAGGTTAGTGTACGCGTTAGGGTGAGGGTAGTTATTAAACCTATCCCACTCTCTAGATACCCCTTAGCACGTACAGGTATATTATTGGGGGTCCAGCCATGGAGAAGAGTTTAGACACTAGGAGAAGATAAGGAACACACCCATTATCAAGAAATCACATTAGGATTCTCTTTTTAAACTGTTCCTTAAAACACTAGTGCTTAGGAAATCTATTGGAGGCAGAAGCAGTCAAGGGTAGCTTAGGGTTAGGGTTAGGGTTATGGTGAGGGTTAGGGTACGGCTTACGATACGGGTTCGGGGAGGGGTTTGGGTAGGGCGTAGGGTAGGGGTTAGGGTTAGGGTTAGGGCTAGTGTTAGGGTTAGGGCTCGGTTTAGGGTACGGGTTAGGATTAGGGTATGCGTTAGGGTTAGGGTAGGGGTTAGGGTTAGGATACGCGTTAGGTTGAGGGTAGTTATTAAACCTATCCCACTCTCTAGATACCCCTTAGCACGTAAAGGAATATTATTTGGGGGTCCAGCCATGGAGAAGAGTTTAGACACGAGGAGAAGATAAGGAACACACCCATTATCAAGAAATCACATAAGGATTCTCTTTTTAACATGTTCCTTAAAACACTAGTGCTTAGGAAATCTATTGGAGGCAGAAGCCGTCAAGGGTAGCTTAGGGTTAGGGTTAGGGTTAGGGTGAGGGTTAGGGTACGGCTTAGGGTACGGGTTCGGGGAGGGGTTCGGGTAGGGCGTAGGGTATGGGTTAGGGTTAGGGTTAGGGCTAGTGTTAGGGTTAGGGCTCGGTTTAGGGTACAGGTTAGGATTAGGGTACGCGTTAGGGTTAGGGTAGGGGTTAAGGTTAGTGTACGCGTTAGGGTGAGGGTAGTTATTAAACCTATCCCACTCTCTAGATACCCCTTAGCACGTACAGGTATATTATTGGGGGTCCAGCCATGGAGAAGAGTTTAGACACTAGGAGAAGATAAGGAACACACCCATTATCAAGAAATCACATTAGGATTCTCTTTTTAACCTGTTCCTTAAAACACTAGTGCTGAGGAAATCTATTGGAGGCAGAAGCAGTCAAGGGTAGCTTAGGGTTAGGGTTAGGGTTAGGGTGAGGGTTAGGGTACGGCTTAGGGTACGGGTTCGGGGAGGGGTTCGGGTAGGGCGTAGGGTATGGGTTAGGGTTAGGGTTAGGGCTAGTGTTAGGGTTAGGGCTCGGTTTAGGGTACAGGTTAGGATTAGGGTACGCGTTAGGGTTAGGGTAGGGGTTATGGTTAGGGTACGCGTTAGGGTGGGGGTAGTTATTAAACCTATCACACTCTCTAGATACCCCTTAGCACGTAAAGGACTATTATTTGGGGGTCCAGCCATGGGGAAGACTTTAGACACGAGGAGAAGATAAGGAACACACCCATTATCAAGAAATCACAATGTGATTCTCTTTTTAAACTGTTCCTTAAAACACTAGTGCTTAGGAAATCTATTGGAGGCAGAAGCAGTCAAGGGTAGCTTAGGGTTAGGGTTAGGGTTAGGGTGAGGGTTAGGGTACGGGTTAGGGGAGGGGTTCGGGTAGGCCGTAGGGTATGGGTTAGGGTTAGGGTTAGGGTTAGTGTTAGGGTTAGGGCTCGGTTAAGGGTACGGGTTAGGATTAGGGTACGCGTTAGTGTTAGGGTAGTGGTTAGGGTTAGGGTACGCTTTAGGGTGAGGGTAGTTATTAAACCTATCCCACTCTCTAGATACCCCTTAGCACGTAAAGGAATATTATTTGGGGGTCCAGCCATGGAGAAGAATTTAGACACTAGGAGAAGATAAGGAACACACCCATTATCAAGAAATCACAATATGATTCTCTTTTTAAACTGTTCCTTAAAACACTAGTGCTTAGGAAATCTATTGGAGGCAGAAGCAGTCAAGGGTAGCTTAGGGTTAGGGTTAGGGTTAGGGTGAGGGTTAGGGTACGGCTTACGATACGGGTTCGGGGAGGGTTTCGGGTAGGGCGTAGGTTATGGGTTAGGGTTAGGGTTAGGGCTAGTGTTAGGGTTAGGGCTCGATTTAGGGTACGGGTTAGGATTAGGGTACGCGTTAGGGTTAGGGTAGGGGTTAGGGTTAGGATACGCTTTAGGGTGAGGGTAGTTATTAAACCTATCCCACTCTCTAGATACCCCTTAGCACGTAAGGGAATATTATTTGGGGGTCCAGCCATGGAGAAGAGTTTAGACACGAGGAGAAGATAAGGAACACACCCATTATCAAGAAATCACATAAGGATTCTCTTTTTAACATGTTCCTTAAAACACTAGTGCTTAGGAAATCTATTGGAGGCAGAAGCCGTCAAGGGTAGCTTAGGGTTAGGGTTAGGGTTAGGGTGAGGGTTAGGGTACGGCTTAGGGTACGGGTTCGGGGAGGGGTTCGGTTAGGGCGTAGGGTATGGGTTAGCGTTAGGGTTAGGGCTAGTGTTAGGGTTAGGGCTCGGTTTAGGGTACAGGTTAGGATTAGGGTACGCGTTAGGGTTAGGGTAGGGGTTAAGGTTAGTGTACGCGTTAGGGTGAGGGTAGTTATTAAACCTATCCCACTCTCTAGATACCCCTTAGCACGTACAGGTATATTATTGGGGGTCCAGCCATGGAGAAGAGTTTAGACACTAGGAGAAGATAAGGAACACACCCATTATCAAGAAATCACATTAGGATTCTCTTTTTAACCTGTTCCTTAAAACACTAGTGCTGAGGAAATCTATTGGAGGCAGAAGCAGTCAAGGGTAGCTTAGGGTTAGGGTTAGGGTTAGGGTGAGGGTTAGGGTACGGCTTACGATACGGGTTCGGGGAGGGTTTCGGGTAGGGCGTAGGTTATGGGTTAGGGTTAGGGTTAGGGCTAGTGTTAGGGTTAGGGCTCGATTTAGGGTACGGGTTAGGATTAGGGTACGCGTTAGGGTTAGGGTAGGGGTTAGGGTTAGGATACGCTTTAGGGTGAGGGTAGTTATTAAACCTATCCCACTCTCTAGATACCCCTTAGCACGTAAGGGAATATTATTTGGGGGTCCAGCCATGGAGAAGAGTTTAGACACGAGGAGAAGATAAGGAACACACCCATTATCAAGAAATCACATAAGGATTCTCTTTTTAACATGTTCCTTAAAACACTAGTGCTTAGGAAATCTATTGGAGGCAGAAGCCGTCAAGGGTAGCTTAGCGTTAGGGTTAGGGTTAGGGTGAGGGTTAGGGTACGGCTTAGGGTACGGGTTCGGGGAGGGGTTCGGGAGGGCGTAGGGTATGGGTTAGGGTTAGGGTTAGGGCTAGTGTTAGGGTTAGGGCTCGGTTTAGGGTACAGGTTAGGATTAGGGTACGCGTTAGGGTTAGGGTAGGGGTTAAGGTTAGTGTACGCGTTAGGGTGAGGGTAGTTATTAAACCTATCCCACTCTCTAGATACCCCTTAGCACGTACAGGTATATTATTGGGGGTCCAGCCATGGAGAAGAGTTTAGACACTAGGAGAAGATAAGGAACACACCCATTATCAAGAAATCACATTAGGATTCTCTTTTTAAACTGTTCCTTAAAACACTAGTGCTTAGGAAATCTATTGGAGGCAGAAGCAGTCAAGGGTAGCTTAGGGTTAGGGTTAGGGTTATGGTGAGGGTTAGGGTACGGCTTACGATACGGGTTCGGGGAGGGGTTTGGGTAGGGCGTAGGGTAGGGGTTAGGGTTAGGGTTAGGGCTAGTGTTAGGGTTAGGGCTCGGTTTAGGGTACGGGTTAGGATTAGGGTATGCGTTAGGGTTAGGGTAGGGGTTAGGGTTAGGATACGCGTTAGGGTGAGGGTAGTTATTAAACCTATCCCACTCTCTAGATACCCCTTAGCACGTACAGGTATATTATTGGGGGTCCAGCCATGGAGAAGAGTTTAGACACTAGGAGAAGATAAGGAACACACCCATTATCAAGAAATCACATTAGGATTCTCTTTTTAACCTGTTCCTTAAAACACTAGTGCTGAGGAAATCTATTGGAGGCAGAAGCAGTCAAGGGTAGCTTAGGGTTAGGGTTAGGGTTAGGGTGAGGGTTAGGGTACGGCTTAGGGTACGGGTTCGGGGAGGGGTTCGGGTAGGGCGTAGGGTATGGGTTAGGGTTAGGGTTAGGGCTAGTGTTAGGGTTAGGGCTCGGTTTAGGGTACAGGTTAGGATTAGGGTACGCGTTAGGGTTAGGGTAGGGGTTATGGTTAGGGTACGCGTTAGGGTGGGGGTAGTTATTAAACCTATCACACTCTCTAGATACCCCTTAGCACGTAAAGGACTATTATTTGGGGGTCCAGCCATGGGGAAGAGTTTAGACACGAGGAGAAGATAAGGAACACACCCATTATCAAGAAATCACAATGTGATTCTCTTTTTAAACTGTTCCTTAAAACACTAGTGCTTAGGAAATCTATTGGAGGCAGAAGCAGTCAAGGGTAGCTTAGGGTTAGGGTTAGGGTTAGGGTGAGGGTTAGGGTACGGGTTAGGGGAGGGGTTCGGTTAGGCCGTAGGGTATGGGTTAGGGTTAGGGTTAGGGTTAGTGTTAGGGTTAGGGCTCGGTTAAGGGTACGGGTTAGGATTAGGGTACGCGTTAGGGTTAGGGTAGGGGTTAGGGTTAGGATACGCTTTAGGGTGAGGGTAGTTATTAAACCTATCCCACTCTCTAGATACCCCTTAGCACGTAAAGGAATATTATTTGGGGGTCCAGCCATGGAGAAGAATTTAGACACTAGGAGAAGATAAGGAACACACCCATTATCAAGAAATCACAATATGATTCTCTTTTTAAACTGTTCCTTAAAACACTAGTGCTTAGGAAATCTATTGGAGGCAGAAGCAGTCAAGGGTAGCTTAGGGTTAGGGTTAGGGTTAGGGTGAGGGTTAGGGTACGGCTTACGATACGGGTTCGGGGAGGGTTTCGGGTAGGGCGTAGGTTATGGGTTAGGGTTAGGGTTAGGGCTAGTGTTAGGGTTAGGGCTCGATTTAGGGTACGGGTTAGGATTAGGGTACGCGTTAGGGTTAGGGTAGGGGTTAGGGTTAGGATACGCTTTAGGGTGAGGGTAGTTATTAAACCTATCCCACTCTCTAGATACCCCTTAGCACGTAAGGGAATATTATTTGGGGGTCCAGCCATGGAGAAGAGTTTAGACACGAGGAGAAGATAAGGAACACACCCATTATCAAGAAATCACATAAGGATTCTCTTTTTAACATGTTCCTTAAAACACTAGTGCTTAGGAAATCTATTGGAGGCAGAAGCCGTCAAGGGTAGCTTAGGGTTAGGGTTAGGGTTATGGTGAGGGTTAGGGTACGGCTTAGGGTACGGGTTCGGGGAGGGGTTCGGGAGGGCGTAGGGTATGGGTTAGGGTTAGGGTTAGGGCTAGTGTTAGGGTTAGGGCTCGGTTTAGGGTACAGGTTAGGATTAGGGTACGCGTTAGGGTTAGGGTAGGGGTTAAGGTTAGTGTACGCGTTAGGGTGAGGGTAGTTATTAAACCTATCCCACTCTCTAGATACCCCTTAGCACGTACAGGTATATTATTGGGGGTCCAGCCATGGAGAAGAGTTTAGACACTAGGAGAAGATAAGGAACACACCCATTATCAAGAAATCACATTAGGATTCTCTTTTTAAACTGTTCCTTAAAACACTAGTGCTTAGGAAATCTATTGGAGGCAGAAGCCGTCAAGGGTAGCTTAGGGTTAGGGTTAGGGTTAGGGTGAGGGTTAGGGTACGGCTTAGGGTACGGGTTCGGGGAGGGGTTCGGTTAGGGCGTAGGGTATGGGTTAGCGTTAGGGTTAGGGCTAGTGTTAGGGTTAGGGCTCGGTTTAGGGTACAGGTTAGGATTAGGGTACGCGTTAGGGTTAGGGTAGGGGTTAAGGTTAGTGTACGCGTTAGGGTGAGGGTAGTTATTAAACCTATCCCACTCTCTAGATACCCCTTAGCACGTACAGGTATATTATTGGGGGTCCAGCCATGGAGAAGAGTTTAGACACTAGGAGAAGATAAGGAACACACCCATTATCAAGAAATCACATTAGGATTCTCTTTTTAACCTGTTCCTTAAAACACTAGTGCTGAGGAAATCTATTGGAGGCAGAAGCAGTCAAGGGTAGCTTAGGGTTAGGGTTAGGGTTAGGGTGAGGGTTAGGGTACGGCTTACGATACGGGTTCGGGGAGGGTTTCGGGTAGGGCGTAGGTTATGGGTTAGGGTTAGGGTTAGGGCTAGTGTTAGGGTTAGGGCTCGATTTAGGGTACGGGTTAGGATTAGGGTACGCGTTAGGGTTAGGGTAGGGGTTAGGGTTAGGATACGCTTTAGGGTGAGGGTAGTTATTAAACCTATCCCACTCTCTAGATACCCCTTAGCACGTAAGGGAATATTATTTGGGGGTCCAGCCATGGAGAAGAGTTTAGACACGAGGAGAAGATAAGGAACACACCCATTATCAAGAAATCACATAAGGATTCTCTTTTTAATATGTTCCTTAAAACACTAGTGCTTAGGAAATCTATTGGAGGCAGAAGCCGTCAAGGGTAGCTTAGCGTTAGGGTTAGGGTTAGGGTGAGGGTTAGGGTACGGCTTAGGGTACGGGTTCGGGGAGGGGTTCGGGAGGGCGTAGGGTATGGGTTAGGGTTAGGGTTAGGGCTAGTGTTAGGGTTAGGGCTCGGTTTAGGGTACAGGTTAGGATTAGGGTACGCGTTAGGGTTAGGGTAGGGGTTAAGGTTAGTGTACGCGTTAGGGTGAGGGTAGTTATTAAACCTATCCCACTCTCTAGATACCCCTTAGCACGTACAGGTATATTATTGGGGGTCCAGCCATGGAGAAGAGTTTAGACACTAGGAGAAGATAAGGAACACACCCATTATCAAGAAATCACATTAGGATTCTCTTTTTAAACTGTTCCTTAAAACACTAGTGCTTAGGAAATCTATTGGAGGCAGAAGCAGTCAAGGGTAGCTTAGGGTTAGGGTTAGGGTTATGGTGAGGGTTAGGGTACGGCTTACGATACGGGTTCGGGGAGGGGTTTGGGTAGGGCGTAGGGTAGGGGTTAGGGTTAGGGTTAGGGCTAGTGTTAGGGTTAGGGCTCGGTTTAGGGTACGGGTTAGGATTAGGGTATGCGTTAGGGTTAGGGTAGGGGTTAGGGTTAGGATACGCGTTAGGGTGAGGGTAGTTATTAAACCTATCCCACTCTCTAGATACCCCTTAGCACGTACAGGTATATTATTGGGGGTCCAGCCATGGAGAAGAGTTTAGACACTAGGAGAAGATAAGGAACACACCCATTATCAAGAAATCACATTAGGATTCTCTTTTTAACCTGTTCCTTAAAACACTAGTGCTGAGGAAATCTATTGGAGGCAGAAGCAGTCAAGGGTAGCTTAGGGTTAGGGTTAGGGTTAGGGTGAGGGTTAGGGTACGGCTTAGGGTACGGGTTCGGGGAGGGGTTCGGGTAGGGCGTAGGGTATGGGTTAGGGTTAGGGTTAGGGCTAGTGTTAGGGTTAGGGCTCGGTTTAGGGTACAGGTTAGGATTAGGGTACGCGTTAGGGTTAGGGTAGGGGTTATGGTTAGGGTACGCGTTAGGGTGGGGGTAGTTATTAAACCTATCACACTCTCTAGATACCCCTTAGCACGTAAAGGACTATTATTTGGGGGTCCAGCCATGGGGAAGAGTTTAGACACGAGGAGAAGATAAGGAACACACCCATTATCAAGAAATCACAATGTGATTCTCTTTTTAAACTGTTCCTTAAAACACTAGTGCTTAGGAAATCTATTGGAGGCAGAAGCAGTCAAGGGTAGCTTAGGGTTAGGGTTAGGGTTAGGGTGAGGGTTAGGGTACGGGTTAGGGGAGGGGTTCGGTTAGGCCGTAGGGTATGGGTTAGGGTTAGGGTTAGGGTTAGTGTTAGGGTTAGGGCTCGGTTAAGGGTACGGGTTAGGATTAGGGTACGCGTTAGGGTTAGGGTAGGGGTTAGGGTTAGGATACGCTTTAGGGTGAGGGTAGTTATTAAACCTATCCCACTCTCTAGATACCCCTTAGCACGTAAAGGAATATTATTTGGGGGTCCAGCCATGGAGAAGAATTTAGACACTAGGAGAAGATAAGGAACACACCCATTATCAAGAAATCACAATATGATTCTCTTTTTAAACTGTTCCTTAAAACACTAGTGCTTAGGAAATCTATTGGAGGCAGAAGCAGTCAAGGGTAGCTTAGGGTTAGGGTTAGGGTTAGGGTGAGGGTTAGGGTACGGCTTACGATACGGGTTCGGGGAGGGTTTCGGGTAGGGCGTAGGTTATGGGTTAGGGTTAGGGTTAGGGCTAGTGTTAGGGTTAGGGCTCGATTTAGGGTACGGGTTAGGATTAGGGTACGCGTTAGGGTTAGGGTAGGGGTTAGGGTTAGGATACGCTTTAGGGTGAGGGTAGTTATTAAACCTATCCCACTCTCTAGATACCCCTTAGCACGTAAGGGAATATTATTTGGGGGTCCAGCCATGGAGAAGAGTTTAGACACGAGGAGAAGATAAGGAACACACCCATTATCAAGAAATCACATAAGGATTCTCTTTTTAACATGTTCCTTAAAACACTAGTGCTTAGGAAATCTATTGGAGGCAGAAGCCGTCAAGGGTAGCTTAGGGTTAGGGTTAGGGTTATGGTGAGGGTTAGGGTACGGCTTAGGGTACGGGTTCGGGGAGGGGTTCGGGAGGGCGTAGGGTATGGGTTAGGGTTAGGGTTAGGGCTAGTGTTAGGGTTAGGGCTCGGTTTAGGGTACAGGTTAGGATTAGGGTACGCGTTAGGGTTAGGGTAGGGGTTAAGGTTAGTGTACGCGTTAGGGTGAGGGTAGTTATTAAACCTATCCCACTCTCTAGATACCCCTTAGCACGTACAGGTATATTATTGGGGGTCCAGCCATGGAGAAGAGTTTAGACACTAGGAGAAGATAAGGAACACACCCATTATCAAGAAATCACATTAGGATTCTCTTTTTAAACTGTTCCTTAAAACACTAGTGCTTAGGAAATCTATTGGAGGCAGAAGCAGTCAAGGGTAGCTTAGGGTTAGGGTTAGGGTTATGGTGAGGGTTAGGGTACGGCTTACGATACGGGTTCGGGGAGGGGTTTGGGTAGGGCGTAGGGTAGGGGTTAGGGTTAGGGTTAGGGCTAGTGTTAGGGTTAGGGCTCGGTTTAGGGTACGGGTTAGGATTAGGGTATGCGTTAGGGTTAGGGTAGGGGTTAGGGTTAGGATACGCGTTAGGGTGAGGGTAGTTATTAAACCTATCCCACTCTCTAGATACCCCTTAGCACGTACAGGTATATTATTGGGGGTCCAGCCATGGAGAAGAGTTTAGACACTAGGAGAAGATAAGGAACACACCCATTATCAAGAAATCACATTAGGATTCTCTTTTTAACCTGTTCCTTAAAACACTAGTGCTGAGGAAATCTATTGGAGGCAGAAGCAGTCAAGGGTAGCTTAGGGTTAGGGTTAGGGTTAGGGTGAGGGTTAGGGTACGGCTTAGGGTACGGGTTCGGGGAGGGGTTCGGGTAGGGCGTAGGGTATGGGTTAGGGTTAGGGTTAGGGCTAGTGTTAGGGTTAGGGCTCGGTTTAGGGTACAGGTTAGGATTAGGGTACGCGTTAGGGTTAGGGTAGGGGTTATGGTTAGGGTACGCGTTAGGGTGGGGGTAGTTATTAAACCTATCACACTCTCTAGATACCCCTTAGCACGTAAAGGACTATTATTTGGGGGTCCAGCCATGGGGAAGAGTTTAGACACGAGGAGAAGATAAGGAACACACCCATTATCAAGAAATCACAATGTGATTCTCTTTTTAAACTGTTCCTTAAAACACTAGTGCTTAGGAAATCTATTGGAGGCAGAAGCAGTCAAGGGTAGCTTAGGGTTAGGGTTAGGGTTAGGGTGAGGGTTAGGGTACGGGTTAGGGGAGGGGTTCGGGTAGGCCGTAGGGTATGGGTTAGGGTTAGGGTTAGGGTTAGTGTTAGGGTTAGGGCTCGGTTAAGGGTACGGGTTAGGATTAGGGTACGCGTTAGTGTTAGGGTAGTGGTTAGGGTTAGGGTACGCTTTAGGGTGAGGGTAGTTATTAAACCTATCCCACTCTCTAGATACCCCTTAGCACGTAAAGGAATATTATTTGGGGGTCCAGCCATGGAGAAGAATTTAGACACTAGGAGAAGATAAGGAACACACCCATTATCAAGAAATCACAATATGATTCTCTTTTTAAACTGTTCCTTAAAACACTAGTGCTTAGGAAATCTATTGGAGGCAGAAGCAGTCAAGGGTAGCTTAGGGTTAGGGTTAGGGTTAGGGTGAGGGTTAGGGTACGGCTTACGATACGGGTTCGGGGAGGGTTTCGGGTAGGGCGTAGGTTATGGGTTAGGGTTAGGGTTAGGGCTAGTGTTAGGGTTAGGGCTCGATTTAGGGTACGGGTTAGGATTAGGGTACGCGTTAGGGTTAGGGTAGGGGTTAGGGTTAGGATACGCTTTAGGGTGAGGGTAGTTATTAAACCTATCCCACTCTCTAGATACCCCTTAGCACGTAAGGGAATATTATTTGGGGGTCCAGCCATGGAGAAGAGTTTAGACACGAGGAGAAGATAAGGAACACACCCATTATCAAGAAATCACATAAGGATTCTCTTTTTAACATGTTCCTTAAAACACTAGTGCTTAGGAAATCTATTGGAGGCAGAAGCCGTCAAGGGTAGCTTAGGGTTAGGGTTAGGGTTATGGTGAGGGTTAGGGTACGGCTTAGGGTACGGGTTCGGGGAGGGGTTCGGGAGGGCGTAGGGTATGGGTTAGGGTTAGGGTTAGGGCTAGTGTTAGGGTTAGGGCTCGGTTTAGGGTACAGGTTAGGATTAGGGTACGCGTTAGGGTTAGGGTAGGGGTTAAGGTTAGTGTACGCGTTAGGGTGAGGGTAGTTATTAAACCTATCCCACTCTCTAGATACCCCTTAGCACGTACAGGTATATTATTGGGGGTCCAGCCATGGAGAAGAGTTTAGACACTAGGAGAAGATAAGGAACACACCCATTATCAAGAAATCACATTAGGATTCTCTTTTTAAACTGTTCCTTAAAACACTAGTGCTTAGGAAATCTATTGGAGGCAGAAGCAGTCAAGGGTAGCTTAGGGTTAGGGTTAGGGTTAGGGTGAGGGTTAGGGTACGGCTTACGATACGGGTTCGGGGAGGGGTTTGGGTAGGGCGTAGGGTAGGGGTTAGGGTTAGGGTTAGGGCTAGTGTTAGGGTTAGGGCTCGGTTTAGGGTACGGGTTAGGATTAGGGTATGCGTTAGGGTTAGGGTAGGGGTTAGGGTTAGGATACGCGTTAGGGTGAGGGTAGTTATTAAACCTATCCCACTCTCTAGATACCCCTTAGCACGTAAAGGAATATTATTTGGGGGTCCAGCCATGGAGAAGAGTTTAGACACGAGGAGAAGATAAGGAACACACCCATTATCAAGAAATCACATAAGGATTCTCTTTTTAACATGTTCCTTAAAACACTAGTGCTTAGGAAATCTATTGGAGGCAGAAGCCGTCAAGGGTAGCTTAGGGTTAGGGTTAGGGTTAGGGTGAGGGTTAGGGTACGGCTTAGGGTACGGGTTCGGGGAGGGGTTCGGGTAGGGCGTAGGGTATGGGTTAGGGTTAGGGTTAGGGCTAGTGTTAGGGTTAGGGCTCGGTTTAGGGTACAGGTTAGGATTAGGGTACGCGTTAGGGTTAGGGTAGGGGTTAAGGTTAGTGTACGCGTTAGGGTGAGGGTAGTTATTAAACCTATCCCACTCTCTAGATACCCCTTAGCACGTACAGGTATATTATTGGGGGTCCAGCCATGGAGAAGAGTTTAGACACTAGGAGAAGATAAGGAACACACCCATTATCAAGAAATCACATTAGGATTCTCTTTTTAACCTGTTCCTTAAAACACTAGTGCTGAGGAAATCTATTGGAGGCAGAAGCAGTCAAGGGTAGCTTAGGGTTAGGGTTAGGGTTAGGGTGAGGGTTAGGGTACGGCTTAGGGTACGGGTTCGGGGAGGGGTTCGGGTAGGGCGTAGGGTATGGGTTAGGGTTAGGGTTAGGGCTAGTGTTAGGGTTAGGGCTCGGTTTAGGGTACAGGTTAGGATTAGGGTACGCGTTAGGGTTAGGGTAGGGGTTATGGTTAGGGTACGCGTTAGGGTGGGGGTAGTTATTAAACCTATCACACTCTCTAGATACCCCTTAGCACGTAAAGGACTATTATTTGGGGGTCCAGCCATGGGGAAGAGTTTAGACACGAGGAGAAGATAAGGAACACACCCATTATCAAGAAATCACAATGTGATTCTCTTTTTAAACTGTTCCTTAAAACACTAGTGCTTAGGAAATCTATTGGAGGCAGAAGCAGTCAAGGGTAGCTTAGGGTTAGGGTTAGGGTTAGGGTGAGGGTTAGGGTACGGGTTAGGGGAGGGGTTCGGGTAGGCCGTAGGGTATGGGTTAGGGTTAGGGTTAGGGTTAGTGTTAGGGTTAGGGCTCGGTTAAGGGTACGGGTTAGGATTAGGGTACGCGTTATTGTTAGGGTAGTGGTTAGGGTTAGGGTACGCTTTAGGGTGAGGGTAGTTATTAAACCTATCCCACTCTCTAGATACCCCTTAGCACGTAAAGGAATATTATTTGGGGGTCCAGCCATGGAGAAGAATTTAGACACTAGGAGAAGATAAGGAACACACCCATTATCAAGAAATCACAATATGATTCTCTTTTTAAACTGTTCCTTAAAACACTAGTGCTTAGGAAATCTATTGGAGGCAGAAGCAGTCAAGGGTAGCTTAGGGTTAGGGTTAGGGTTAGGGTGAGGGTTAGGGTACGGCTTACGATACGGGTTCGGGGAGGGTTTCGGGTAGGGCGTAGGTTATGGGTTAGGGTTAGGGTTAGGGCTAGTGTTAGGGTTAGGGCTCGATTTAGGGTACGGGTTAGGATTAGGGTACGCGTTAGGGTTAGGGTAGGGGTTAGGGTTAGGATACGCTTTAGGGTGAGGGTAGTTATTAAACCTATCCCACTCTCTAGATACCCCTTAGCACGTAAGGGAATATTATTTGGGGGTCCAGCCATGGAGAAGAGTTTAGACACGAGGAGAAGATAAGGAACACACCCATTATCAAGAAATCACATAAGGATTCTCTTTTTAACATGTTCCTTAAAACACTAGTGCTTAGGAAATCTATTGGAGGCAGAAGCCGTCAAGGGTAGCTTAGGGTTAGGGTTAGGGTTATGGTGAGGGTTAGGGTACGGCTTAGGGTACGGGTTCGGGGAGGGGTTCGGGAGGGCGTAGGGTATGGGTTAGGGTTAGGGTTAGGGCTAGTGTTAGGGTTAGGGCTCGGTTTAGGGTACAGGTTAGGATTAGGGTACGCGTTAGGGTTAGGGTAGGGGTTAAGGTTAGTGTACGCGTTAGGGTGAGGGTAGTTATTAAACCTATCCCACTCTCTAGATACCCCTTAGCACGTACAGGTATATTATTGGGGGTCCAGCCATGGAGAAGAGTTTAGACACTAGGAGAAGATAAGGAACACACCCATTATCAAGAAATCACATTAGGATTCTCTTTTTAAACTGTTCCTTAAAACACTAGTGCTTAGGAAATCTATTGGAGGCAGAAGCAGTCAAGGGTAGCTTAGGGTTAGGGTTAGGGTTATGGTGAGGGTTAGGGTACGGCTTACGATACGGGTTCGGGGAGGGGTTTGGGTAGGGCGTAGGGTAGGGGTTAGGGTTAGGGTTAGGGCTAGTGTTAGGGTTAGGGCTCGGTTTAGGGTACGGGTTAGGATTAGGGTATGCGTTAGGGTTAGGGTAGGGGTTAGGGTTAGGATACGCGTTAGGGTGAGGGTAGTTATTAAACCTATCCCACTCTCTAGATACCCCTTAGCACGTAAAGGAATATTATTTGGGGGTCCAGCCATGGAGAAGAGTTTAGACACGAGGAGAAGATAAGGAACACACCCATTATCAAGAAATCACATAAGGATTCTCTTTTTAACATGTTCCTTAAAACACTAGTGCTTAGGAAATCTATTGGAGGCAGAAGCCGTCAAGGGTAGCTTAGGGTTAGGGTTAGGGTTAGGGTGAGGGTTAGGGTACGGCTTAGGGTACGGGTTCGGGGAGGGGTTCGGGTAGGGCGTAGGGTATGTGTTAGGGTTAGGGTTAGGGCTAGTGTTAGGGTTAGGGCTCGGTTTAGGGTACAGGTTAGGATTAGGGTACGCGTTAGGGTTAGGGTAGGGGTTAAGGTTAGTGTACGCGTTAGGGTGAGGGTAGTTATTAAACCTATCCCACTCTCTAGATACCCCTTAGCACGTACAGGTATATTATTGGGGGTCCAGCCATGGAGAAGAGTTTAGACACTAGGAGAAGATAAGGAACACACCCATTATCAAGAAATCACATTAGGATTCTCTTTTTAACCTGTTCCTTAAAACACTAGTGCTGAGGAAATCTATTGGAGGCAGAAGCAGTCAAGGGTAGCTTAGGGTTAGGGTTAGGGTTAGGGTGAGGGTTAGGGTACGGCTTACGATACGGGTTCGGGGAGGGTTTCGGGTAGGGCGTAGGTTATGGGTTAGGGTTAGGGTTAGGGCTAGTGTTAGGGTTAGGGCTCGATTTAGGGTACGGTTTAGGATTAGGGTACGCGTTAGGGTTAGGGTAGGGGTTAGGGTTAGGATACGCTTTAGGGTGAGGGTAGTTATTAAACCTATCCCACTCTCTAGATACCCCTTAGCACGTAAGGGAATATTATTTGGGGGTCCAGCCATGGAGAAGAGTTTAGACACGAGGAGAAGATAAGGAACACACCCATTATCAAGAAATCACATAAGGATTCTCTTTTTAACATGTTCCTTAAAACACTAGTGCTTAGGAAATCTATTGGAGGCAGAAGCCGTCAAGGGTAGCTTAGGGTTAGGGTTAGGGTTATGGTGAGGGTTAGGGTACGGCTTAGGGTACGGGTTCGGGGAGGGGTTCGGGAGGGCGTAGGGTATGGGTTAGGGTTAGGGTTAGGGCTAGTGTTAGGGTTAGGGCTCGGTTTAGGGTACAGGTTAGGATTAGGGTACGCGTTAGGGTTAGGGTAGGGGTTAAGGTTAGTGTACGCGTTAGGGTGAGGGTAGTTATTAAACCTATCCCACTCTCTAGATACCCCTTAGCACGTACAGGTATATTATTGGGGGTCCAGCCATGGAGAAGAGTTTAGACACTAGGAGAAGATAAGGAACACACCCATTATCAAGAAATCACATTAGGATTCTCTTTTTAAACTGTTCCTTAAAACACTAGTGCTTAGGAAATCTATTGGAGGCAGAAGCAGTCAAGGGTAGCTTAGGGTTAGGGTTAGGGTTATGGTGAGGGTTAGGGTATGGCTTACGATACGGGTTCGGGGAGGGGTTTGGGTAGGGCGTAGGGTAGGGGTTAGGGTTAGGGTTAGGGCTAGTGTTAGGGTTAGGGCTCGGTTTAGGGTACGGGTTAGGATTAGGGTATGCGTTAGGGTTAGGGTAGGGGTTAGGGTTAGGATACGCGTTAGGGTGAGGGTAGTTATTAAACCTATCCCACTCTCTAGATACCCCTTAGCACGTACAGGTATATTATTGGGGGTCCAGCCATGGAGAAGAGTTTAGACACTAGGAGAAGATAAGGAACACACCCATTATCAAGAAATCACATTAGGATTCTCTTTTTAACCTGTTCCTTAAAACACTAGTGCTGAGGAAATCTATTGGAGGCAGAAGCAGTCAAGGGTAGCTTAGGGTTAGGGTTAGGGTTAGGGTGAGGGTTAGGGTACGGCTTAGGGTACGGGTTCGGGGAGGGGTTCGCGTAGGGCGTAGGGTATGGGTTAGGGTTAGGGTTAGGGCTAGTGTTAGGGTTAGGGCTCGGTTTAGGGTACAGGTTAGGATTAGGGTACGCGTTAGGGTTAGGGTAGGGGTTATGGTTAGGGTACGCGTTAGGGTGGGGGTAGTTATTAAACCTATCACACTCTCTAGATACCCCTTAGCACGTAAAGGACTATTATTTGGGGGTCCAGCCATGGGGAAGAGTTTAGACACGAGGAGAAGATAAGGAACACACCCATTATCAAGAAATCACAATGTGATTCTCTTTTTAAACTGTTCCTTAAAACACTAGTGCTTAGGAAATCTATTGGAGGCAGAAGCAGTCAAGGGTAGCTTAGGGTTAGGGTTAGGGTTAGGGTGAGGGTTAGGGTACGGGTTAGGGGAGGGGTTCGGGTAGGCCGTAGGGTATGGGTTAGGGTTAGGGTTAGGGTTAGTGTTAGGGTTAGGGCTCGGTTAAGGGTACGGGTTAGGATTAGGGTACGCGTTAGTGTTAGGGTAGTGGTTAGGGTTAGGGTACGCTTTAGGGTGAGGGTAGTTATTAAACCTATCCCACTCTCTAGATACCCCTTAGCACGTAAAGGAATATTATTTGGGGGTCCAGCCATGGAGAAGAATTTAGACACTAGGAGAAGATAAGGAACACACCCATTATCAAGAAATCACAATATGATTCTCTTTTTAAACTGTTCCTTAAAACACTAGTGCTTAGGAAATCTATTGGAGGCAGAAGCAGTCAAGGGTAGCTTAGGGTTAGGGTTAGGGTTAGGGTGAGGGTTAGGGTACGGCTTACGATACGGGTTCGGGGAGGGTTTCGGGTAGGGCGTAGGTTATGGGTTAGGGTTAGGGTTAGGGCTAGTGTTAGGGTTAGGGCTCGATTTAGGGTACGGGTTAGGATTAGGGTACGCGTTAGGGTTAGGGTAGGGGTTAGGGTTAGGATACGCTTTAGGGTGAGGGTAGTTATTAAACCTATCCCACTCTCTAGATACCCCTTAGCACGTAAGGGAATATTATTTGGGGGTCCAGCCATGGAGAAGAGTTTAGACACGAGGAGAAGATAAGGAACACACCCATTATCAAGAAATCACATAAGGATTCTCTTTTTAACATGTTCCTTAAAACACTAGTGCTTAGGAAATCTATTGGAGGCAGAAGCCGTCAAGGGTAGCTTAGGGTTAGGGTTAGGGTTATGGTGAGGGTTAGGGTACGGCTTAGGGTACGGGTTCGGGGAGGGGTTCGGGAGGGCGTAGGGTATGGGTTAGGGTTAGGGTTAGGGCTAGTGTTAGGGTTAGGGCTCGGTTTAGGGTACAGGTTAGGATTAGGGTACGCGTTAGGGTTAGGGTAGGGGTTAAGGTTAGTGTACGCGTTAGGGTGAGGGTAGTTATTAAACCTATCCCACTCTCTAGATACCCCTTAGCACGTACAGGTATATTATTGGGGGTCCAGCCATGGAGAAGAGTTTAGACACTAGGAGAAGATAAGGAACACACCCATTATCAAGAAATCACATTAGGATTCTCTTTTTAAACTGTTCCTTAAAACACTAGTGCTTAGGAAATCTATTGGAGGCAGAAGCAGTCAAGGGTAGCTTAGGGTTAGGGTTAGGGTTATGGTGAGGGTTAGGGTACGGCTTACGATACGGGTTCGGGGAGGGGTTTGGGTAGGGCGTAGGGGAGGGGTTAGGGTTAGGGTTAGGGCTAGTGTTAGGGTTAGGGCTCGGTTTAGGGTACGGGTTAGGATTAGGGTATGCGTTAGGGTTAGGGTAGGGGTTAGGGTTAGGATACGCGTTAGGGTGAGGGTAGTTATTAAACCTATCCCACTCTCTAGATACCCCTTAGCACGTACAGGTATATTATTGGGGGTCCAGCCATGGAGAAGAGTTTAGACACTAGGAGAAGATAAGGAACACACCCATTATCAAGAAATCACATTAGGATTCTCTTTTTAACCTGTTCCTTAAAACACTAGTGCTGAGGAAATCTATTGGAGGCAGAAGCAGTCAAGGGTAGCTTAGGGTTAGGGTTAGGGTTAGGGTGAGGGTTAGGGTACGGCTTAGGGTACGGGTTCGGGGAGGGGTTCGGGTAGGGCGTAGGGTATGGGTTAGGGTTAGGGTTAGGGCTAGTGTTAGGGTTAGGGCTCGGTTTAGGGTACAGGTTAGGATTAGGGTACGCGTTAGGGTTAGGGTAGGGGTTATGGTTAGGGTACGCGTTAGGGTGGGGGTAGTTATTAAACCTATCACACTCTCTAGATACCCCATAGCACGTAAAGGACTATTATTTGGGGGTCCAGCCATGGGGAAGAGTTTAGACACGAGGAGAAGATAAGGAACACACCCATTATCAAGAAATCACAATGTGATTCTCTTTTTAAACTGTTCCTTAAAACACTAGTGCTTAGGAAATCTATTGGAGGCAGAAGCAGTCAAGGGTAGCTTAGGGTTAGGGTTAGGGTTAGGGTGAGGGTTAGGGTACGGGTTAGGGGAGGGGTTCGGGTAGGCCGTAGGGTATGGGTTAGGGTTAGGGTTAGGGTTAGTGTTAGGGTTAGGGCTCGGTTAAGGGTACGGGTTAGGATTAGGGTACGCGTTAGTGTTAGGGTAGTGGTTAGGGTTAGGGTACGCTTTAGGGTGAGGGTAGTTATTAAACCTATCCCACTCTCTAGATACCCCTTAGCACGTAAAGGAATATTATTTGGGGGTCCAGCCATGGAGAAGAATTTAGACACTAGGAGAAGATAAGGAACACACCCATTATCAAGAAATCACAATATGATTCTCTTTTTAAACTGTTCCTTAAAACACTAGTGCTTAGGAAATCTATTGGAGGCAGAAGCAGTCAAGGGTAGCTTAGGGTTAGGGTTAGGGTTAGGGTGAGGGTTAGGGTACGGCTTACGATACGGGTTCAGGGAGGGTTTCGGGTAGGGCGTAGGTTATGGGTTAGGGTTAGGGTTAGGGCTAGTGTTAGGGTTAGGGCTCGATTTAGGGTACGGGTTAGGATTAGGGTACGCGTTAGGGTTAGGGTAGGGGTTAGGGTTAGGATACGCTTTAGGGTGAGGGTAGTTATTAAACCTATCCCACTCTCTAGATACCCCTTAGCACGTAAGGGAATATTATTTGGGGGTCCAGCCATGGAGAAGAGTTTAGACACGAGGAGAAGATAAGGAACACACCCATTATCAAGAAATCACATAAGGATTCTCTTTTTAACATGTTCCTTAAAACACTAGTGCTTAGGAAATCTATTGGAGGCAGAAGCCGTCAAGGGTAGCTTAGGGTTAGGGTTAGGGTTATGGTGAGGGTTAGGGTACAGGTTCGGGGAGGGGTTCGGGAGGGCGTAGGGTATGGGTTAGGGTTAGGGTTAGGGCTAGTGTTAGGGTTAGGGCTCGGTTTAGGGTACAGGTTAGGATTAGGGTACGCGTTAGGGTTAGGGTAGGGGTTAAGGTTAGTGTACGCGTTAGGGTGAGGGTAGTTATTAAACCTATCCCACTCTCTAGATACCCCTTAGCACGTACAGGTATATTATTGGGGGTCCAGCCATGGAGAAGAGTTTAGACACTAGGAGAAGATAAGGAACACACCCATTATCAAGAAATCACATTAGGATTCTCTTTTTAACCTGTTCCTTAAAACACTAGTGCTGAGGAAATCTATTGGAGGCAGAAGCAGTCAAGGGTAGCTTAGGGTTAGGGTTAGGGTTAGGGTGAGGGTTAGGGTACGGCTTAGGGTACGGGTTCGGGGAGGGGTTCGGGTAGGGCGTAGGGTATGGGTTAGAGTTAGGGTTAGGGCTAGTGTTAGGGTTAGGGCTCGGTTTAGGGTACAGGTTAGGATTAGGGTACGCGTTAGGGTTAGGGTAGGGGTTATGGTTAGGGTACGCGTTAGGGTGGGGGTAGTTATTAAACCTATCACACTCTCTAGATACCCCTTAGCACGTAAAGGACTATTATTTGGGGGTCCAGCCATGGGGAAGAGTTTAGACACGAGGAGAAGATAAGGAACACACCCATTATCAAGAAATCACAATGTGATTCTCTTTTTAAACTGTTCCTTAAAACACTAGTGCTTAGGAAATCTATTGGAGGCAGAAGCAGTCAAGGGTAGCTTAGGGTTAGGGTTAGGGTTAGGGTGAGGGTTAGGGTACGGGTTAGGGGAGGGGTTCGGGTAGGCCGTAGGGTATGGGTTAGGGTTAGGGTTAGGGTTAGTGTTAGGGTTAGGGCTCGGTTAAGGGTACGGGTTAGGATTAGGGTACGCGTTAGTGTTAGGGTAGTGGTTAGGGTTAGGGTACGCTTTAGGGTGAGGGTAGTTATTAAACCTATCCCACTCTCTAGATACCCCTTAGCACGTAAAGGAATATTATTTGGGGGTCCAGCCATGGAGAAGAATTTAGACACTAGGAGAAGATAAGGAACACACCCATTATCAAGAAATCACAATATGATTCTCTTTTTAAACTGTTCCTTAAAACACTAGTGCTTAGGAAATCTATTGGAGGCAGAAGCAGTCAAGGGTAGCTTAGGGTTAGGGTTAGGGTTAGGGTGAGGGTTAGGGTACGGCTTACGATACGGGTTCGGGGAGGGTTTCGGGTAGGGCGTAGGTTATGGGTTAGGGTTAGGGTTAGGGCTAGTGTTAGGGTTAGGGCTCGATTTAGGGTACGGGTTAGGATTAGGGTACGCGTTAGGGTTAGGGTAGGGGTTAGGGTTAGGATACGCTTTAGGGTGAGGGTAGTTATTAAACCTATCCCACTCTCTAGATACCCCTTAGCACGTAAGGGAATATTATTTGGGGGTCCAGCCATGGAGAAGAGTTTAGACACGAGGAGAAGATAAGGAACACACCCATTATCAAGAAATCACATAAGGATTCTCTTTTTAACATGTTCCTTAAAACACTAGTGCTTAGGAAATCTATTGGAGGCAGAAGCCGTCAAGGGTAGCTTAGGGTTAGGGTTAGGGTTATGGTGAGGGTTAGGGTACGGCTTAGGGTACGGGTTCGGGGAGGGGTTCGGGAGGGCGTAGGGTATGGGTTAGGGTTAGGGTTAGGGCTAGTGTTAGGGTTAGGGCTCGGTTTAGGGTACAGGTTAGGATTAGGGTACGCGTTAGGGTTAGGGTAGGGGTTAAGGTTAGTGTACGCGTTAGGGTGAGGGTAGTTATTAAACCTATCCCACTCTCTAGATACCCCTTAGCACGTACAGGTATATTATTGGGGGTCCAGCCATGGAGAAGAGTTTAGACACTAGGAGAAGATAAGGAACACACCCATTATCAAGAAATCACATTAGGATTCTCTTTTTAAACTGTTCCTTAAAACACTAGTGCTTAGGAAATCTATTGGAGGCAGAAGCAGTCAAGGGTAGCTTAGGGTTAGGGTTAGGGTTATGGTGAGGGTTAGGGTACGGCTTACGATACGGGTTCGGGGAGGGGTTTGGGTAGGGCGTAGGGTAGGGGTTAGGGTTAGGGTTAGGGCTAGTGTTAGGGTTAGGGCTCGGTTTAGGGTACGGGTTAGGATTAGGGTATGCGTTAGGGTTAGGGTAGGGGTTAGGGTTAGGATACGCGTTAGGGTGAGGGTAGTTATTAAACCTATCCCACTCTCTAGATACCCCTTAGCACGTAAAGGAATATTATTTGGGGGTCCATCCATGGAGAAGAGTTTAGACACGAGGAGAAGATAAGGAACACACCCATTATCAAGAAATCACATAAGGATTCTCTTTTTAACATGTTCCTTAAAACACTAGTGCTTAGGAAATCTATTGGAGGCAGAAGCCGTCAAGGGTAGCTTAGGGTTAGGGTTAGGGTTAGGGTGAGGGTTAGGGTACGGCTTAGGGTACGGGTTCGGGGAGGGGTTCGGGTAGGGCGTAGGGTATGGGTTAGGGTTAGGGTTAGGGCTAGTGTTAGGGTTAGGGCTCGGTTTAGGGTACAGGTTAGGATTAGGGTACGCGTTAGGGTTAGGGTAGGGGTTAAGGTTAGTGTACGCGTTAGGGTGAGGGTAGTTATTAAACCTATCCCACTCTCTAGATACCCCTTAGCACGTACAGGTATATTATTGGGGGTCCAGCCATGGAGAAGAGTTTAGACACTAGGAGAAGATAAGGAACACACCCATTATCAAGAAATCACATTAGGATTCTCTTTTTAACCTGTTCCTTAAAACACTAGTGCTGAGGAAATCTATTGGAGGCAGAAGCAGTCAAGGGTAGCTTAGGGTTAGGGTTAGGGTTAGGGTGAGGGTTAGGGTACGGCTTAGGGTACGGGTTCGGGGAGGGGTTCGGGTAGGGCGTAGGGTATGGGTTAGGGTTAGGGTTAGGGCTAGTGTTAGGGTTAGGGCTCGGTTTAGGGTACAGGTTAGGATTAGGGTACGCGTTAGGGTTAGGGTAGGGGTTATGGTTAGGGTACGCGTTAGGGTGGGGGTAGTTATTAAACCTATCACACTCTCTAGATACCCCTTAGCACGTAAAGGACTATTATTTGGGGGTCCAGCCATGGGGAAGAGTTTAGACACGAGGAGAAGATAAGGAACACACCCATTATCAAGAAATCACAATGTGATTCTCTTTTTAAACTGTTCCTTAAAACACTAGTGCTTAGGAAATCTATTGGAGGCAGAAGCAGTCAAGGGTAGCTTAGGGTTAGGGTTAGGGTTAGGGTGAGGGTTAGGGTACGGGTTAGGGGAGGGGTTCGGGTAGGCCGTAGGGTATGGGTTAGGGTTAGGGTTAGGGTTAGTGTTAGGGTTAGGGCTCGGTTAAGGGTACGGGTTAGGATTAGGGTACGCGTTAGTGTTAGGGTAGTGGTTAGGGTTAGGGTACGCTTTAGGGTGAGGGTAGTTATTAAACCTATCCCACTCTCTAGATACCCCTTAGCACGTAAAGGAATATTATTTGGGGGTCCAGCCATGGAGAAGAATTTAGACACTAGGAGAAGATAAGGAACACACCCATTATCAAGAAATCACAATATGATTCTCTTTTTAAACTGTTCCTTAAAACACTAGTGCTTAGGAAATCTATTGGAGGCAGAAGCAGTCAAGGGTAGCTTAGGGTTAGGGTTAGGGTTAGGGTGAGGGTTAGGGTACGGCTTACGATACGGGTTCGGGGAGGGTTTCGGGTAGGGCGTAGGTTATGGGTTAGGGTTAGGGTTAGGGCTAGTGTTAGGGTTAGGGCTCGATTTAGGGTACGGGTTAGGATTAGGGTACGCGTTAGGGTTAGGGTAGGGGTTAGGGTTAGGATACGCTTTAGGGTGAGGGTAGTTATTAAACCTATCCCACTCTCTAGATACCCCTTAGCACGTAAGGGAATATTATTTGGGGGTCCAGCCATGGAGAAGAGTTTAGACACGAGGAGAAGATAAGGAACACACCCATTATCAAGAAATCACATAAGGATTCTCTTTTTAACATGTTCCTTAAAACACTAGTGCTTAGGAAATCTATTGGAGGCAGAAGCCGTCAAGGGTAGCTTAGGGTTAGGGTTAGGGTTATGGTGAGGGTTAGGGTACGGCTTAGGGTACGGGTTCGGGGAGGGGTTCGGGAGGGCGTAGGGTATGGGTTAGGGTTAGGGTTAGGGCTAGTGTTAGGGTTAGGGCTCGGTTTAGGGTACAGGTTAGGATTAGGGTACGCGTTAGGGTTAGGGTAGGGGTTAAGGTTAGTGTACGCGTTAGGGTGAGGGTAGTTATTAAACCTATCCCACTCTCTAGATACCCCTTAGCACGTACAGGTATATTATTGGGGGTCCAGCCATGGAGAAGAGTTTAGACACTAGGAGAAGATAAGGAACACACCCATTATCAAGAAATCACATTAGGATTCTCTTTTTAAACTGTTCCTTAAAACACTAGTGCTTAGGAAATCTATTGGAGGCAGAAGCAGTCAAGGGTAGCTTAGGGTTAGGGTTAGGGTTATGGTGAGGGTTAGGGTACGGCTTACGATACGGGTTCGGGGAGGGGTTTGGGTAGGGCGTAGGGTAGGGGTTAGGGTTAGGGTTAGGGCTAGTGTTAGGGTTAGGGCTCGGTTTAGGGTACGGGTTAGGATTAGGGTATGCGTTAGGGTTAGGGTAGGGGTTAGGGTTAGGATACGCGTTAGGGTGAGGGTAGTTATTAAACCTATCCCACTCTCTAGATACCCCTTAGCACGTAAAGGAATATTATTTGGGGGTCCAGCCATGGAGAAGAGTTTAGACACGAGGAGAAGATAAGGAACACACCCATTATCAAGAAATCACATAAGGATTCTCTTTTTAACATGTTCCTTAAAACACTAGTGCTTAGGAAATCTATTGGAGGCAGAAGCCGTCAAGGGTAGCTTAGGGTTAGGGTTAGGGTTAGGGTGAGGGTTAGGGTACGGCTTAGGGTACGGGTTCGGGGAGGGGTTCGGGTAGGGCGTAGGGTATGGGTTAGGGTTAGGGTTAGGGCTAGTGTTAGGGTTAGGGCTCGGTTTAGGGTACAGGTTAGGATTAGGGTACGCGTTAGGGTTAGGGTAGGGGTTAAGGTTAGTGTACGCGTTAGGGTGAGGGTAGTTATTAAACCTATCCCACTCTCTAGATACCCCTTAGCACGTACAGGTATATTATTGGGGGTCCAGCCATGGAGAAGAGTTTAGACACTAGGAGAAGATAAGGAACACACCCATTATCAAGAAATCACATTAGGATTCTCTTTTTAACCTGTTCCTTAAAACACTAGTGCTGAGGAAATCTATTGGAGGCAGAAGCAGTCAAGGGTAGCTTAGGGTTAGGGTTAGGGTTAGGGTGAGGGTTAGGGTACGGCTTAGGGTACGGGTTCGGGGAGGGGTTCGCGTAGGGCGTAGGGTATGGGTTAGGGTTAGGGTTAGGGCTAGTGTTAGGGTTAGGGCTCGGTTTAGGGTACAGGTTAGGATTAGGGTACGCGTTAGGGTTAGGGTAGGGGTTATGGTTAGGGTACGCGTTAGGGTGGGGGTAGTTATTAAACCTATCACACTCTCTAGATACCCCTTAGCACGTAAAGGACTATTATTTGGGGGTCCAGCCATGGGGAAGAGTTTAGACACGAGGAGAAGATAAGGAACACACCCATTATCAAGAAATCACAATGTGATTCTCTTTTTAAACTGTTCCTTAAAACACTAGTGCTTAGGAAATCTATTGGAGGCAGAAGCAGTCAAGGGTAGCTTAGGGTTAGGGTTAGGGTTATGGTGAGGGTTAGGGTACGGCTTACGATACGGGTTCGGGGAGGGGTTTGGGTAGGGCGTAGGGTAGGGGTTAGGGTTAGGGTTAGGGCTAGTGTTAGGGTTAGGGCTCGGTTTAGGGTACGGGTTAGGATTAGGGTATGCGTTAGGGTTAGGGTAGGGGTTAGGGTTAGGATACGCGTTAGGGTGAGGGTAGTTATTAAACCTATCCCACTCTCTAGATACCCCTTAGCACGTAAAGGAATATTATTTGGGGGTCCATCCATGGAGAAGAGTTTAGACACGAGGAGAAGATAAGGAACACACCCATTATCAAGAAATCACATAAGGATTCTCTTTTTAACATGTTCCTTAAAACACTAGTGCTTAGGAAATCTATTGGAGGCAGAAGCCGTCAAGGGTAGCTTAGGGTTAGGGTTAGGGTTAGGGTGAGGGTTAGGGTACGGCTTAGGGTACGGGTTCGGGGAGGGGTTCGGGTAGGGCGTAGGGTATGGGTTAGGGTTAGGGTTAGGGCTAGTGTTAGGGTTAGGGCTCGGTTTAGGGTACAGGTTAGGATTAGGGTACGCGTTAGGGTTAGGGTAGGGGTTAAGGTTAGTGTACGCGTTAGGGTGAGGGTAGTTATTAAACCTATCCCACTCTCTAGATACCCCTTAGCACGTACAGGTATATTATTGGGGGTCCAGCCATGGAGAAGAGTTTAGACACTAGGAGAAGATAAGGAACACACCCATTATCAAGAAATCACATTAGGATTCTCTTTTTAACCTGTTCCTTAAAACACTAGTGCTTAGGAAATCTATTGGAGGCAGAAGCAGTCAAGGGTAGCTTAGGGTTAGGGTTAGGGTTAGGGTGAGGGTTAGGGTACGGGTTAGGGGAGGGGTTCGGGTAGGCCGTAGGGTATGGGTTAGGGTTAGGGTTAGGGTTAGTGTTAGGGTTAGGGCTCGGTTAAGGGTACGGGTTAGGATTAGGGTACGCGTTAGTGTTAGGGTAGTGGTTAGGGTTAGGGTACGCTTTAGGGTGAGGGTAGTTATTAAACCTATCCCACTCTCTAGATACCCCTTAGCACGTAAAGGAATATTATTTGGGGGTCCAGCCATGGAGAAGAATTTAGACACTAGGAGAAGATAAGGAACACACCCATTATCAAGAAATCACAATATGATTCTCTTTTTAAACTGTTCCTTAAAACACTAGTGCTTAGGAAATCTATTGGAGGCAGAAGCAGTCAAGGGTAGCTTAGGGTTAGGGTTAGGGTTAGGGTGAGGGTTAGGGTACGGCTTACGATACGGGTTCGGGGAGGGTTTCGGGTAGGGCGTAGGTTATGGGTTAGGGTTAGGGTTAGGGCTAGTGTTAGGGTTAGGGCTCGATTTAGGGTACGGGTTAGGATTAGGGTACGCGTTAGGGTTAGGGTAGGGGTTAGGGTTAGGATACGCTTTAGGGTGAGGGTAGTTATTAAACCTATCCCACTCTCTAGATACCCCTTAGCACGTAAGGGAATATTATTTGGGGGTCCAGCCATGGAGAAGAGTTTAGACACGAGGAGAAGATAAGGAACACACCCATTATCAAGAAATCACATAAGGATTCTCTTTTTAACATGTTCCTTAAAACACTAGTGCTTAGGAAATCTATTGGAGGCAGAAGCCGTCAAGGGTAGCTTAGGGTTAGGGTTAGGGTTATGGTGAGGGTTAGGGTACGGCTTAGGGTACGGGTTCGGGGAGGGGTTCGGGAGGGCGTAGGGTATGGGTTAGGGTTAGGGTTAGGGCTAGTGTTAGGGTTAGGGCTCGGTTTAGGGTACAGGTTAGGATTAGGGTACGCGTTAGGGTTAGGGTAGGGGTTAAGGTTAGTGTACGCGTTAGGGTGAGGGTAGTTATTAAACCTATCCCACTCTCTAGATACCCCTTAGCACGTACAGGTATATTATTGGGGGTCCAGCCATGGAGAAGAGTTTAGACACTAGGAGAAGATAAGGAACACACCCATTATCAAGAAATCACATTAGGATTCTCTTTTTAAACTGTTCCTTAAAACACTAGTGCTTAGGAAATCTATTGGAGGCAGAAGCAGTCAAGGGTAGCTTAGGGTTAGGGTTAGGGTTATGGTGAGGGTTAGGGTACGGCTTACGATACGGGTTCGGGGAGGGGTTTGGGTAGGGCGTAGGGGAGGGGTTAGGGTTAGGGTTAGGGCTAGTGTTAGGGTTAGGGCTCGGTTTAGGGTACGGGTTAGGATTAGGGTATGCGTTAGGGTTAGGGTAGGGGTTAGGGTTAGGATACGCGTTAGGGTGAGGGTAGTTATTAAACCTATCCCACTCTCTAGATACCCCTTAGCACGTACAGGTATATTATTGGGGGTCCAGCCATGGAGAAGAGTTTAGACACTAGGAGAAGATAAGGAACACACCCATTATCAAGAAATCACATTAGGATTCTCTTTTTAACCTGTTCCTTAAAACACTAGTGCTGAGGAAATCTATTGGAGGCAGAAGCAGTCAAGGGTAGCTTAGGGTTAGGGTTAGGGTTAGGGTGAGGGTTAGGGTACGGCTTAGGGTACGGGTTCGGGGAGGGGTTCGGGTAGGGCGTAGGGTATGGGTTAGGGTTAGGGTTAGGGCTAGTGTTAGGGTTAGGGCTCGGTTTAGGGTACAGGTTAGGATTAGGGTACGCGTTAGGGTTAGGGTAGGGGTTATGGTTAGGGTACGCGTTAGGGTGGGGGTAGTTATTAAACCTATCACACTCTCTAGATACCCCATAGCACGTAAAGGACTATTATTTGGGGGTCCAGCCATGGGGAAGAGTTTAGACACGAGGAGAAGATAAGGAACACACCCATTATCAAGAAATCACAATGTGATTCTCTTTTTAAACTGTTCCTTAAAACACTAGTGCTTAGGAAATCTATTGGAGGCAGAAGCAGTCAAGGGTAGCTTAGGGTTAGGGTTAGGGTTAGGGTGAGGGTTAGGGTACGGGTTAGGGGAGGGGTTCGGGTAGGCCGTAGGGTATGGGTTAGGGTTAGGGTTAGGGTTAGTGTTAGGGTTAGGGCTCGGTTAAGGGTACGGGTTAGGATTAGGGTACGCGTTAGTGTTAGGGTAGTGGTTAGGGTTAGGGTACGCTTTAGGGTGAGGGTAGTTATTAAACCTATCCCACTCTCTAGATACCCCTTAGCACGTAAAGGAATATTATTTGGGGGTCCAGCCATGGAGAAGAATTTAGACACTAGGAGAAGATAAGGAACACACCCATTATCAAGAAATCACAATATGATTCTCTTTTTAAACTGTTCCTTAAAACACTAGTGCTTAGGAAATCTATTGGAGGCAGAAGCAGTCAAGGGTAGCTTAGGGTTAGGGTTAGGGTTAGGGTGAGGGTTAGGGTACGGCTTACGATACGGGTTCAGGGAGGGTTTCGGGTAGGGCGTAGGTTATGGGTTAGGGTTAGGGTTAGGGCTAGTGTTAGGGTTAGGGCTCGATTTAGGGTACGGGTTAGGATTAGGGTACGCGTTAGGGTTAGGGTAGGGGTTAGGGTTAGGATACGCTTTAGGGTGAGGGTAGTTATTAAACCTATCCCACTCTCTAGATACCCCTTAGCACGTAAGGGAATATTATTTGGGGGTCCAGCCATGGAGAAGAGTTTAGACACGAGGAGAAGATAAGGAACACACCCATTATCAAGAAATCACATAAGGATTCTCTTTTTAACATGTTCCTTAAAACACTAGTGCTTAGGAAATCTATTGGAGGCAGAAGCCGTCAAGGGTAGCTTAGGGTTAGGGTTAGGGTTATGGTGAGGGTTAGGGTACAGGTTCGGGGAGGGGTTCGGGAGGGCGTAGGGTATGGGTTAGGGTTAGGGTTAGGGCTAGTGTTAGGGTTAGGGCTCGGTTTAGGGTACAGGTTAGGATTAGGGTACGCGTTAGGGTTAGGGTAGGGGTTAAGGTTAGTGTACGCGTTAGGGTGAGGGTAGTTATTAAACCTATCCCACTCTCTAGATACCCCTTAGCACGTACAGGTATATTATTGGGGGTCCAGCCATGGAGAAGAGTTTAGACACTAGGAGAAGATAAGGAACACACCCATTATCAAGAAATCACATTAGGATTCTCTTTTTAACCTGTTCCTTAAAACACTAGTGCTGAGGAAATCTATTGGAGGCAGAAGCAGTCAAGGGTAGCTTAGGGTTAGGGTTAGGGTTAGGGTGAGGGTTAGGGTACGGCTTAGGGTACGGGTTCGGGGAGGGGTTCGGGTAGGGCGTAGGGTATGGGTTAGAGTTAGGGTTAGGGCTAGTGTTAGGGTTAGGGCTCGGTTTAGGGTACAGGTTAGGATTAGGGTACGCGTTAGGGTTAGGGTAGGGGTTATGGTTAGGGTACGCGTTAGGGTGGGGGTAGTTATTAAACCTATCACACTCTCTAGATACCCCTTAGCACGTAAAGGACTATTATTTGGGGGTCCAGCCATGGGGAAGAGTTTAGACACGAGGAGAAGATAAGGAACACACCCATTATCAAGAAATCACAATGTGATTCTCTTTTTAAACTGTTCCTTAAAACACTAGTGCTTAGGAAATCTATTGGAGGCAGAAGCAGTCAAGGGTAGCTTAGGGTTAGGGTTAGGGTTAGGGTGAGGGTTAGGGTACGGGTTAGGGGAGGGGTTCGGGTAGGCCGTAGGGTATGGGTTAGGGTTAGGGTTAGGGTTAGTGTTAGGGTTAGGGCTCGGTTAAGGGTACGGGTTAGGATTAGGGTACGCGTTAGTGTTAGGGTAGTGGTTAGGGTTAGGGTACGCTTTAGGGTGAGGGTAGTTATTAAACCTATCCCACTCTCTAGATACCCCTTAGCACGTAAAGGAATATTATTTGGGGGTCCAGCCATGGAGAAGAATTTAGACACTAGGAGAAGATAAGGAACACACCCATTATCAAGAAATCACAATATGATTCTCTTTTTAAACTGTTCCTTAAAACACTAGTGCTTAGGAAATCTATTGGAGGCAGAAGCAGTCAAGGGTAGCTTAGGGTTAGGGTTAGGGTTAGGGTGAGGGTTAGGGTACGGCTTACGATACGGGTTCGGGGAGGGTTTCGGGTAGGGCGTAGGTTATGGGTTAGGGTTAGGGTTAGGGCTAGTGTTAGGGTTAGGGCTCGATTTAGGGTACGGGTTAGGATTAGGGTACGCGTTAGGGTTAGGGTAGGGGTTAGGGTTAGGATACGCTTTAGGGTGAGGGTAGTTATTAAACCTATCCCACTCTCTAGATACCCCTTAGCACGTAAGGGAATATTATTTGGGGGTCCAGCCATGGAGAAGAGTTTAGACACGAGGAGAAGATAAGGAACACACCCATTATCAAGAAATCACATAAGGATTCTCTTTTTAACATGTTCCTTAAAACACTAGTGCTTAGGAAATCTATTGGAGGCAGAAGCCGTCAAGGGTAGCTTAGGGTTAGGGTTAGGGTTATGGTGAGGGTTAGGGTACGGCTTAGGGTACGGGTTCGGGGAGGGGTTCGGGAGGGCGTAGGGTATGGGTTAGGGTTAGGGTTAGGGCTAGTGTTAGGGTTAGGGCTCGGTTTAGGGTACAGGTTAGGATTAGGGTACGCGTTAGGGTTAGGGTAGGGGTTAAGGTTAGTGTACGCGTTAGGGTGAGGGTAGTTATTAAACCTATCCCACTCTCTAGATACCCCTTAGCACGTACAGGTATATTATTGGGGGTCCAGCCATGGAGAAGAGTTTAGACACTAGGAGAAGATAAGGAACACACCCATTATCAAGAAATCACATTAGGATTCTCTTTTTAAACTGTTCCTTAAAACACTAGTGCTTAGGAAATCTATTGGAGGCAGAAGCAGTCAAGGGTAGCTTAGGGTTAGGGTTAGGGTTATGGTGAGGGTTAGGGTACGGCTTACGATACGGGTTCGGGGAGGGGTTTGGGTAGGGCGTAGGGTAGGGGTTAGGGTTAGGGTTAGGGCTAGTGTTAGGGTTAGGGCTCGGTTTAGGGTACGGGTTAGGATTAGGGTATGCGTTAGGGTTAGGGTAGGGGTTAGGGTTAGGATACGCGTTAGGGTGAGGGTAGTTATTAAACCTATCCCACTCTCTAGATACCCCTTAGCACGTAAAGGAATATTATTTGGGGGTCCATCCATGGAGAAGAGTTTAGACACGAGGAGAAGATAAGGAACACACCCATTATCAAGAAATCACATAAGGATTCTCTTTTTAACATGTTCCTTAAAACACTAGTGCTTAGGAAATCTATTGGAGGCAGAAGCCGTCAAGGGTAGCTTAGGGTTAGGGTTAGGGTTAGGGTGAGGGTTAGGGTACGGCTTAGGGTACGGGTTCGGGGAGGGGTTCGGGTAGGGCGTAGGGTATGGGTTAGGGTTAGGGTTAGGGCTAGTGTTAGGGTTAGGGCTCGGTTTAGGGTACAGGTTAGGATTAGGGTACGCGTTAGGGTTAGGGTAGGGGTTAAGGTTAGTGTACGCGTTAGGGTGAGGGTAGTTATTAAACCTATCCCACTCTCTAGATACCCCTTAGCACGTACAGGTATATTATTGGGGGTCCAGCCATGGAGAAGAGTTTAGACACTAGGAGAAGATAAGGAACACACCCATTATCAAGAAATCACATTAGGATTCTCTTTTTAACCTGTTCCTTAAAACACTAGTGCTGAGGAAATCTATTGGAGGCAGAAGCAGTCAAGGGTAGCTTAGGGTTAGGGTTAGGGTTAGGGTGAGGGTTAGGGTACGGCTTAGGGTACGGGTTCGGGGAGGGGTTCGGGTAGGGCGTAGGGTATGGGTTAGGGTTAGGGTTAGGGCTAGTGTTAGGGTTAGGGCTCGGTTTAGGGTACAGGTTAGGATTAGGGTACGCGTTAGGGTTAGGGTAGGGGTTATGGTTAGGGTACGCGTTAGGGTGGGGGTAGTTATTAAACCTATCACACTCTCTAGATACCCCTTAGCACGTAAAGGACTATTATTTGGGGGTCCAGCCATGGGGAAGAGTTTAGACACGAGGAGAAGATAAGGAACACACCCATTATCAAGAAATCACAATGTGATTCTCTTTTTAAACTGTTCCTTAAAACACTAGTGCTTAGGAAATCTATTGGAGGCAGAAGCAGTCAAGGGTAGCTTAGGGTTAGGGTTAGGGTTAGGGTGAGGGTTAGGGTACGGGTTAGGGGAGGGGTTCGGGTAGGCCGTAGGGTATGGGTTAGGGTTAGGGTTAGGGTTAGTGTTAGGGTTAGGGCTCGGTTAAGGGTACGGGTTAGGATTAGGGTACGCGTTAGTGTTAGGGTAGTGGTTAGGGTTAGGGTACGCTTTAGGGTGAGGGTAGTTATTAAACCTATCCCACTCTCTAGATACCCCTTAGCACGTAAAGGAATATTATTTGGGGGTCCAGCCATGGAGAAGAATTTAGACACTAGGAGAAGATAAGGAACACACCCATTATCAAGAAATCACAATATGATTCTCTTTTTAAACTGTTCCTTAAAACACTAGTGCTTAGGAAATCTATTGGAGGCAGAAGCAGTCAAGGGTAGCTTAGGGTTAGGGTTAGGGTTAGGGTGAGGGTTAGGGTACGGCTTACGATACGGGTTCGGGGAGGGTTTCGGGTAGGGCGTAGGTTATGGGTTAGGGTTAGGGTTAGGGCTAGTGTTAGGGTTAGGGCTCGATTTAGGGTACGGGTTAGGATTAGGGTACGCGTTAGGGTTAGGGTAGGGGTTAGGGTTAGGATACGCTTTAGGGTGAGGGTAGTTATTAAACCTATCCCACTCTCTAGATACCCCTTAGCACGTAAGGGAATATTATTTGGGGGTCCAGCCATGGAGAAGAGTTTAGACACGAGGAGAAGATAAGGAACACACCCATTATCAAGAAATCACATAAGGATTCTCTTTTTAACATGTTCCTTAAAACACTAGTGCTTAGGAAATCTATTGGAGGCAGAAGCCGTCAAGGGTAGCTTAGGGTTAGGGTTAGGGTTATGGTGAGGGTTAGGGTACGGCTTAGGGTACGGGTTCGGGGAGGGGTTCGGGAGGGCGTAGGGTATGGGTTAGGGTTAGGGTTAGGGCTAGTGTTAGGGTTAGGGCTCGGTTTAGGGTACAGGTTAGGATTAGGGTACGCGTTAGGGTTAGGGTAGGGGTTAAGGTTAGTGTACGCGTTAGGGTGAGGGTAGTTATTAAACCTATCCCACTCTCTAGATACCCCTTAGCACGTACAGGTATATTATTGGGGGTCCAGCCATGGAGAAGAGTTTAGACACTAGGAGAAGATAAGGAACACACCCATTATCAAGAAATCACATTAGGATTCTCTTTTTAAACTGTTCCTTAAAACACTAGTGCTTAGGAAATCTATTGGAGGCAGAAGCAGTCAAGGGTAGCTTAGGGTTAGGGTTAGGGTTATGGTGAGGGTTAGGGTACGGCTTACGATACGGGTTCGGGGAGGGGTTTGGGTAGGGCGTAGGGTAGGGGTTAGGGTTAGGGTTAGGGCTAGTGTTAGGGTTAGGGCTCGGTTTAGGGTACGGGTTAGGATTAGGGTATGCGTTAGGGTTAGGGTAGGGGTTAGGGTTAGGATACGCGTTAGGGTGAGGGTAGTTATTAAACCTATCCCACTCTCTAGATACCCCTTAGCACGTAAAGGAATATTATTTGGGGGTCCAGCCATGGAGAAGAGTTTAGACACGAGGAGAAGATAAGGAACACACCCATTATCAAGAAATCACATAAGGATTCTCTTTTTAACATGTTCCTTAAAACACTAGTGCTTAGGAAATCTATTGGAGGCAGAAGCCGTCAAGGGTAGCTTAGGGTTAGGGTTAGGGTTAGGGTGAGGGTTAGGGTACGGCTTAGGGTACGGGTTCGGGGAGGGGTTCGGGTAGGGCGTAGGGTATGGGTTAGGGTTAGGGTTAGGGCTAGTGTTAGGGTTAGGGCTCGGTTTAGGGTACAGGTTAGGATTAGGGTACGCGTTAGGGTTAGGGTAGGGGTTAAGGTTAGTGTACGCGTTAGGGTGAGGGTAGTTATTAAACCTATCCCACTCTCTAGATACCCCTTAGCACGTACAGGTATATTATTGGGGGTCCAGCCATGGAGAAGAGTTTAGACACTAGGAGAAGATAAGGAACACACCCATTATCAAGAAATCACATTAGGATTCTCTTTTTAACCTGTTCCTTAAAACACTAGTGCTGAGGAAATCTATTGGAGGCAGAAGCAGTCAAGGGTAGCTTAGGGTTAGGGTTAGGGTTAGGGTGAGGGTTAGGGTACGGCTTAGGGTACGGGTTCGGGGAGGGGTTCGCGTAGGGCGTAGGGTATGGGTTAGGGTTAGGGTTAGGGCTAGTGTTAGGGTTAGGGCTCGGTTTAGGGTACAGGTTAGGATTAGGGTACGCGTTAGGGTTAGGGTAGGGGTTATGGTTAGGGTACGCGTTAGGGTGGGGGTAGTTATTAAACCTATCACACTCTCTAGATACCCCTTAGCACGTAAAGGACTATTATTTGGGGGTCCAGCCATGGGGAAGAGTTTAGACACGAGGAGAAGATAAGGAACACACCCATTATCAAGAAATCACAATGTGATTCTCTTTTTAAACTGTTCCTTAAAACACTAGTGCTTAGGAAATCTATTGGAGGCAGAAGCAGTCAAGGGTAGCTTAGGGTTAGGGTTAGGGTTATGGTGAGGGTTAGGGTACGGCTTACGATACGGGTTCGGGGAGGGGTTTGGGTAGGGCGTAGGGTAGGGGTTAGGGTTAGGGTTAGGGCTAGTGTTAGGGTTAGGGCTCGGTTTAGGGTACGGGTTAGGATTAGGGTATGCGTTAGGGTTAGGGTAGGGGTTAGGGTTAGGATACGCGTTAGGGTGAGGGTAGTTATTAAACCTATCCCACTCTCTAGATACCCCTTAGCACGTAAAGGAATATTATTTGGGGGTCCATCCATGGAGAAGAGTTTAGACACGAGGAGAAGATAAGGAACACACCCATTATCAAGAAATCACATAAGGATTCTCTTTTTAACATGTTCCTTAAAACACTAGTGCTTAGGAAATCTATTGGAGGCAGAAGCCGTCAAGGGTAGCTTAGGGTTAGGGTTAGGGTTAGGGTGAGGGTTAGGGTACGGCTTAGGGTACGGGTTCGGGGAGGGGTTCGGGTAGGGCGTAGGGTATGGGTTAGGGTTAGGGTTAGGGCTAGTGTTAGGGTTAGGGCTCGGTTTAGGGTACAGGTTAGGATTAGGGTACGCGTTAGGGTTAGGGTAGGGGTTAAGGTTAGTGTACGCGTTAGGGTGAGGGTAGTTATTAAACCTATCCCACTCTCTAGATACCCCTTAGCACGTACAGGTATATTATTGGGGGTCCAGCCATGGAGAAGAGTTTAGACACTAGGAGAAGATAAGGAACACACCCATTATCAAGAAATCACATTAGGATTCTCTTTTTAACCTGTTCCTTAAAACACTAGTGCTGAGGAAATCTATTGGAGGCAGAAGCAGTCAAGGGTAGCTTAGGGTTAGGGTTAGGGTTAGGGTGAGGGTTAGGGTACGGCTTAGGGTACGGGTTCGGGGAGGGGTTCGGGTAGGGCGTAGGGTATGGGTTAGGGTTAGGGTTAGGGCTAGTGTTAGGGTTAGGGCTCGGTTTAGGGTACAGGTTAGGATTAGGATACGCGTTAGGGTTAGGGTAGGGGTTATGGTTAGGGTACGCGTTAGGGTGGGGGTAGTTATTAAACCTATCACACTCTCTAGATACCCCTTAGCACGTAAAGGACTATTATTTGGGGGTCCAGCCATGGGGAAGAGTTTAGACACGAGGAGAAGATAAGGAACACACCCATTATCAAGAAATCACAATGTGATTCTCTTTTTAAACTGTTCCTTAAAACACTAGTGCTTAGGAAATCTATTGGAGGCAGAAGCAGTCAAGGGTAGCTTAGGGTTAGGGTTAGGGTTAGGGTGAGGGTTAGGGTACGGGTTAGGGGAGGGGTTCGGGTAGGCCGTAGGGTATGGGTTAGGGTTAGGGTTAGGGTTAGTGTTAGGGTTAGGGCTCGGTTAAGGGTACGGGTTAGGATTAGGGTACGCGTTAGTGTTAGGGTAGTGGTTAGGGTTAGGGTACGCTTTAGGGTGAGGGTAGTTATTAAACCTATCCCACTCTCTAGATACCCCTTAGCACGTAAAGGAATATTATTTGGGGGTCCAGCCATGGAGAAGAATTTAGACACTAGGAGAAGATAAGGAACACACCCATTATCAAGAAATCACAATATGATTCTCTTTTTAAACTGTTCCTTAAAACACTAGTGCTTAGGAAATCTATTGGAGGCAGAAGCAGTCAAGGGTAGCTTAGGGTTAGGGTTAGGGTTAGGGTGAGGGTTAGGGTACGGCTTACGATACGGGTTCGGGGAGGGTTTCGGGTAGGGCGTAGGTTATGGGTTAGGGTTAGGGTTAGGGCTAGTGTTAGGGTTAGGGCTCGATTTAGGGTACGGGTTAGGATTAGGGTACGCGTTAGGGTTAGGGTAGGGGTTAGGGTTAGGATACGCTTTAGGGTGAGGGTAGTTATTAAACCTATCCCACTCTCTAGATACCCCTTAGCACGTAAGGGAATATTATTTGGGGGTCCAGCCATGGAGAAGAGTTTAGACACGAGGAGAAGATAAGGAACACACCCATTATCAAGAAATCACATAAGGATTCTCTTTTTAACATGTTCCTTAAAACACTAGTGCTTAGGAAATCTATTGGAGGCAGAAGCCGTCAAGGGTAGCTTAGGGTTAGGGTTAGGGTTATGGTGAGGGTTAGGGTACGGCTTAGGGTACGGGTTCGGGGAGGGGTTCGGGAGGGCGTAGGGTATGGGTTAGGGTTAGGGTTAGGGCTAGTGTTAGGGTTAGGGCTCGGTTTAGGGTACAGGTTAGGATTAGGGTACGCGTTAGGGTTAGGGTAGGGGTTAAGGTTAGTGTACGCGTTAGGGTGAGGGTAGTTATTAAACCTATCCCACTCTCTAGATACCCCTTAGCACGTACAGGTATATTATTGGGGGTCCAGCCATGGAGAAGAGTTTAGACACTAGGAGAAGATAAGGAACACACCCATTATCAAGAAATCACATTAGGATTCTCTTTTTAAACTGTTCCTTAAAACACTAGTGCTTAGGAAATCTATTGGAGGCAGAAGCAGTCAAGGGTAGCTTAGGGTTAGGGTTAGGGTTATGGTGAGGGTTAGGGTACGGCTTACGATACGGGTTCGGGGAGGGGTTTGGGTAGGGCGTAGGGTAGGGGTTAGGGTTAGGGTTAGGGCTAGTGTTAGGGTTAGGGCTCGGTTTAGGGTACGGGTTAGGATTAGGGTATGCGTTAGGGTTAGGGTAGGGGTTAGGGTTAGGATACGCGTTAGGGTGAGGGTAGTTATTAAACCTATCCCACTCTCTAGATACCCCTTAGCACGTAAAGGAATATTATTTGGGGGTCCAGCCATGGAGAAGAGTTTAGACACGAGGAGAAGATAAGGAACACACCCATTATCAAGAAATCACATAAGGATTCTCTTTTTAACATGTTCCTTAAAACACTAGTGCTTAGGAAATCTATTGGAGGCAGAAGCCGTCAAGGGTAGCTTAGGGTTAGGGTTAGGGTTAGGGTGAGGGTTAGGGTACGGCTTAGGGTACGGGTTCGGGGAGGGGTTCGGGTAGGGCGTAGGGTATGGGTTAGGGTTAGGGTTAGGGCTAGTGTTAGGGTTAGGGCTCGGTTTAGGGTACAGGTTAGGATTAGGGTACGCGTTAGGGTTAGGGTAGGGGTTAAGGTTAGTGTACGCGTTAGGGTGAGGGTAGTTATTAAACCTATCCCACTCTCTAGATACCCCTTAGCACGTACAGGTATATTATTGGGGGTCCAGCCATGGAGAAGAGTTTAGACACTAGGAGAAGATAAGGAACACACCCATTATCAAGAAATCACATTAGGATTCTCTTTTTAACCTGTTCCTTAAAACACTAGTGCTGAGGAAATCTATTGGAGGCAGAAGCAGTCAAGGGTAGCTTAGGGTTAGGGTTAGGGTTAGGGTGAGGGTTAGGGTACGGCTTAGGGTACGGGTTCGGGGAGGGGTTCGCGTAGGGCGTAGGGTATGGGTTAGGGTTAGGGTTAGGGCTAGTGTTAGGGTTAGGGCTCGGTTTAGGGTACAGGTTAGGATTAGGGTACGCGTTAGGGTTAGGGTAGGGGTTATGGTTAGGGTACGCGTTAGGGTGGGGGTAGTTATTAAACCTATCACACTCTCTAGATACCCCTTAGCACGTAAAGGACTATTATTTGGGGGTCCAGCCATGGGGAAGAGTTTAGACACGAGGAGAAGATAAGGAACACACCCATTATCAAGAAATCACAATGTGATTCTCTTTTTAAACTGTTCCTTAAAACACTAGTGCTTAGGAAATCTATTGGAGGCAGAAGCAGTCAAGGGTAGCTTAGGGTTAGGGTTAGGGTTAGGGTGAGGGTTAGGGTACGGGTTAGGGGAGGGGTTCGGGTAGGCCGTAGGGTATGGGTTAGGGTTAGGGTTAGGGTTAGTGTTAGGGTTAGGGCTCGGTTAAGGGTACGGGTTAGGATTAGGGTACGCGTTAGTGTTAGGGTAGTGGTTAGGGTTAGGGTACGCTTTAGGGTGAGGGTAGTTATTAAACCTATCCCACTCTCTAGATACCCCTTAGCACGTAAAGGAATATTATTTGGGGGTCCAGCCATGGAGAAGAATTTAGACACTAGGAGAAGATAAGGAACACACCCATTATCAAGAAATCACAATATGATTCTCTTTTTAAACTGTTCCTTAAAACACTAGTGCTTAGGAAATCTATTGGAGGCAGAAGCAGTCAAGGGTAGCTTAGGGTTAGGGTTAGGGTTAGGGTGAGGGTTAGGGTACGGCTTACGATACGGGTTCGGGGAGGGTTTCGGGTAGGGCGTAGGTTATGGGTTAGGGTTAGGGTTAGGGCTAGTGTTAGGGTTAGGGCTCGATTTAGGGTACGGGTTAGGATTAGGGTACGCGTTAGGGTTAGGGTAGGGGTTAGGGTTAGGATACGCTTTAGGGTGAGGGTAGTTATTAAACCTATCCCACTCTCTAGATACCCCTTAGCACGTAAGGGAATATTATTTGGGGGTCCAGCCATGGAGAAGAGTTTAGACACGAGGAGAAGATAAGGAACACACCCATTATCAAGAAATCACATAAGGATTCTCTTTTTAACATGTTCCTTAAAACACTAGTGCTTAGGAAATCTATTGGAGGCAGAAGCCGTCAAGGGTAGCTTAGGGTTAGGGTTAGGGTTATGGTGAGGGTTAGGGTACGGCTTAGGGTACGGGTTCGGGGAGGGGTTCGGGAGGGCGTAGGGTATGGGTTAGGGTTAGGGTTAGGGCTAGTGTTAGGGTTAGGGCTCGGTTTAGGGTACAGGTTAGGATTAGGGTACGCGTTAGGGTTAGGGTAGGGGTTAAGGTTAGTGTACGCGTTAGGGTGAGGGTAGTTATTAAACCTATCCCACTCTCTAGATACCCCTTAGCACGTACAGGTATATTATTGGGGGTCCAGCCATGGAGAAGAGTTTAGACACTAGGAGAAGATAAGGAACACACCCATTATCAAGAAATCACATTAGGATTCTCTTTTTAAACTGTTCCTTAAAACACTAGTGCTTAGGAAATCTATTGGAGGCAGAAGCAGTCAAGGGTAGCTTAGGGTTAGGGTTAGGGTTATGGTGAGGGTTAGGGTACGGCTTACGATACGGGTTCGGGGAGGGGTTTGGGTAGGGCGTAGCGTAGGGGTTAGGGTTAGGGTTAGGGCTAGTGTTAGGGTTAGGGCTCGGTTTAGGGTACGGGTTAGGATTAGGGTATGCGTTAGGGTTAGGGTAGGGGTTAGGGTTAGGATACGCGTTAGGGTGAGGGTAGTTATTAAACCTATCCCAGTCTCTAGATACCCCTTAGCACGTAAAGGAATATTATTTGGGGGTCCAGCCATGGAGAAGAGTTTAGACACGAGGAGAAGATAAGGAACACACCCATTATCAAGAAATCACATAAGGATTCTCTTTTTAACATGTTCCTTAAAACACTAGTGCTTAGGAAATCTATTGGAGGCAGAAGCCGTCAAGGGTAGCTTAGGGTTAGGGTTAGGGTTAGGGTGAGGGTTAGGGTACGGCTTAGGGTACGGGTTCGGGGAGGGGTTCGGGTAGGGCGTAGGGTATGGGTTAGGGTTAGGGTTAGGGCTAGTGTTAGGGTTAGAGCTCGGTTTAGGGTACAGGTTAGGATTAGAGTACGCGTTAGGGTTAGGGTAGGGGTTAAGGTTAGTGTACGCGTTAGGGTGAGGGTAGTTATTAAACCTATCCCACTCTCTAGATACCCCTTAGCACGTACAGGTATATTATTGGGGGTCCAGCCATGGAGAAGAGTTTAGACACTAGGAGAAGATAAGGAACACACCCATTATCAAGAAATCACATTAGGATTCTCTTTTTAACCTGTTCCTTAAAACACTAGTGCTGAGGAAATCTATTGGAGGCAGAAGCAGTCAAGGGTAGCTTAGGGTTAGGGTTAGGGTTAGGGTGAGGGTTAGGGTACGGCTTAGGGTACGGGTTCGGGGAGGGGTTCGGGTAGGGCGTAGGGTATGGGTTAGGGTTAGGGTTAGGGCTAGTGTTAGGGTTAGGGCTCGGTTTAGGGTACAGGTTAGGATTAGGGTACGCGTTAGGGTTAGGGTAGGGGTTATGGTTAGGGTACGCGTTAGGGTGGGGGTAGTTATTAAACCTATCACACTCTCTAGATACCCCTTAGCACGTAAAGGACTATTATTTGGGGGTCCAGCCATGGGGAAGAGTTTAGACACGAGGAGAAGATAAGGAACACACCCATTATCAAGAAATCACAATGTGATTCTCTTTTTAAACTGTTCCTTAAAACACTAGTGCTTAGGAAATCTATTGGAGGCAGAAGCAGTCAAGGGTAGCTTAGGGTTAGGGTTAGGGTTAGGGTGAGGGTTAGGGTACGGGTTAGGGGAGGGGTTCGGGTAGGCCGTAGGGTATGGGTTAGGGTTAGGGTTAGGGTTAGTGTTAGGGTTAGGGCTCGGTTAAGGGTACGGGTTAGGATTAGGGTACGCGTTAGTGTTAGGGTAGTGGTTAGGGTTAGGGTACGCTTTAGGGTGAGGGTAGTTATTAAACCTATCCCACTCTCTAGATACCCCTTAGCACGTAAAGGAATATTATTTGGGGGTCCAGCCATGGAGAAGAATTTAGACACTAGGAGAAGATAAGGAACACACCCATTATCAAGAAATCACAATATGATTCTCTTTTTAAACTGTTCCTTAAAACACTAGTGCTTAGGAAATCTATTGGAGGCAGAAGCAGTCAAGGGTAGCTTAGGGTTAGGGTTAGGGTTAGGGTGAGGGTTAGGGTACGGCTTACGATACGGGTTCGGGGAGGGTTTCGGGTAGGGCGTAGGTTATGGGTTAGGGTTAGGGTTAGGGCTAGTGTTAGGGTTAGGGCTCGATTTAGGGTACGGGTTAGGATTAGGGTACGCGTTAGGGTTAGGGTAGGGGTTAGGGTTAGGATACGCTTTAGGGTGAGGGTAGTTATTAAACCTATCCCACTCTCTAGATACCCCTTAGCACGTAAGGGAATATTATTTGGGGGTCCAGCCATGGAGAAGAGTTTAGACACGAGGAGAAGATAAGGAACACACCCATTATCAAGAAATCACATAAGGATTCTCTTTTTAACATGTTCCTTAAAACACTAGTGCTTAGGAAATCTATTGGAGGCAGAAGCCGTCAAGGGTAGCTTAGGGTTAGGGTTAGGGTTATGGTGAGGGTTAGGGTACGGCTTAGGGTACGGGTTCGGGGAGGGGTTCGGGAGGGCGTAGGGTATGGGTTAGGGTTAGGGTTAGGGCTAGTGTTAGGGTTAGGGCTCGGTTTAGGGTACAGGTTAGGATTAGGGTACGCGTTAGGGTTAGGGTAGGGGTTAAGGTTAGTGTACGCGTTAGGGTGAGGGTAGTTATTAAACCTATCCCACTCTCTAGATACCCCTTAGCACGTACAGGTATATTATTGGGGGTCCAGCCATGGAGAAGAGTTTAGACACTAGGAGAAGATAAGGAACACACCCATTATCAAGAAATCACATTAGGATTCTCTTTTTAAACTGTTCCTTAAAACACTAGTGCTTAGGAAATCTATTGGAGGCAGAAGCAGTCAAGGGTAGCTTAGGGTTAGGGTTAGGGTTATGGTGAGGGTTAGGGTACGGCTTACGATACGGGTTCGGGGAGGGGTTTGGGTAGGGCGTAGGGTAGGGGTTAGGGTTAGGGTTAGGGCTAGTGTTAGGGTTAGGGCTCGGTTTAGGGTACGGGTTAGGATTAGGGTATGCGTTAGGGTTAGGGTAGGGGTTAGGGTTAGGATACGCGTTAGGGTGAGGGTAGTTATTAAACCTATCCCAGTCTCTAGATACCCCTTAGCACGTAAAGGAATATTATTTGGGGGTCCAGCCATGGAGAAGAGTTTAGACACGAGGAGAAGATAAGGAACACACCCATTATCAAGAAATCACATAAGGATTCTCTTTTTAACATGTTCCTTAAAACACTAGTGCTTAGGAAATCTATTGGAGGCAGAAGCCGTCAAGGGTAGCTTAGGGTTAGGGTTAGGGTTAGGGTGAGGGTTAGGGTACGGCTTAGGGTACGGGTTCGGGGAGGGGTTCGGGTAGGGCGTAGGGTATGGGTTAGGGTTAGGGTTAGGGCTAGTGTTAGGGTTAGGGCTCGGTTTAGGGTACAGGTTAGGATTAGGGTACGCGTTAGGGTTAGGGTAGGGGTTAAGGTTAGTGTACGCGTTAGGGTGAGGGTAGTTATTAAACCTATCCCACTCTCTAGATACCCCTTAGCACGTACAGGTATATTATTGGGGGTCCAGCCATGGAGAAGAGTTTAGACACTAGGAGAAGATAAGGAACACACCCATTATCAAGAAATCACATTAGGATTCTCTTTTTAACCTGTTCCTTAAAACACTAGTGCTGAGGAAATCTATTGGAGGCAGAAGCAGTCAAGGGTAGCTTAGGGTTAGGGTTAGGGTTAGGGTGAGGGTTAGGGTACGGCTTAGGGTACGGGTTCGGGGAGGGGTTCGGGTAGGGCGTAGGGTATGGGTTAGGGTTAGGGTTAGGGCTAGTGTTAGGGTTAGGGCTCGGTTTAGGGTACAGGTTAGGATTAGGGTACGCGTTAGGGTTAGGGTAGGGGTTATGGTTAGGGTACGCGTTAGGGTGGGGGTAGTTATTAAACCTATCACACTCTCTAGATACCCCTTAGCACGTAAAGGACTATTATTTGGGGGTCCAGCCATGGGGAAGAGTTTAGACACGAGGAGAAGATAAGGAACACACCCATTATCAAGAAATCACAATGTGATTCTCTTTTTAAACTGTTCCTTAAAACACTAGTGCTGAGGAAATCTATTGGAGGCAGAAGCAGTCAAGGGTAGCTTAGGGTTAGGGTTAGGGTTAGGGTGAGGGTTAGGGTACGGGTTAGGGGAGGGGTTCGGGTAGGCCGTAGGGTATGGGTTAGGGTTAGGGTTAGGGTTAGTGTTAGGGTTAGGGCTCGGTTAAGGGTACGGGTTAGGATTAGGGTACGCGTTAGTGTTAGGGTAGTGGTTAGGGTTAGGGTACGCTTTAGGGTGAGGGTAGTTATTAAACCTATCCCACTCTCTAGATACCCCTTAGCACGTAAAGGAATATTATTTGGGGGTCCAGCCATGGAGAAGAATTTAGACACTAGGAGAAGATAAGGAACACACCCATTATCAAGAAATCACAATATGATTCTCTTTTTAAACTGTTCCTTAAAACACTAGTGCTTAGGAAATCTATTGGAGGCAGAAGCAGTCAAGGGTAGCTTAGGGTTAGGGTTAGGGTTAGGGTGAGGGTTAGGGTACGGCTTACGATACGGGTTCGGGGAGGGTTTCGGGTAGGGCGTAGGTTATGGGTTAGGGTTAGGGTTAGGGCTAGTGTTAGGGTTAGGGCTCGATTTAGGGTACGGGTTAGGATTAGGGTACGCGTTAGGGTTAGGGTAGGGGTTAGGGTTAGGATACGCTTTAGGGTGAGGGTAGTTATTAAACCTATCCCACTCTCTAGATACCCCTTAGCACGTAAGGGAATATTATTTGGGGGTCCAGCCATGGAGAAGAGTTTAGACACGAGGAGAAGATAAGGAACACACCCATTATCAAGAAATCACATAAGGATTCTCTTTTTAACATGTTCCTTAAAACACTAGTGCTTAGGAAATCTATTGGAGGCAGAAGCCGTCAAGGGTAGCTTAGGGTTAGGGTTAGGGTTATGGTGAGGGTTAGGGTACGGCTTAGGGTACGGGTTCAGGGAGGGGTTCGGGAGGGCGTAGGGTATGGGTTAGGGTTAGGGTTAGGGCTAGTGTTAGGGTTAGGGCTCGGTTTAGGGTACAGGTTAGGATTAGGGTACGCGTTAGGGTTAGGGTAGGGGTTAAGGTTAGTGTACGCGTTAGGGTGAGGGTAGTTATTAAACCTATCCCACTCTCTAGATACCCCTTAGCACGTACAGGTATATTATTGGGGGTCCAGCCATGGAGAAGAGTTTAGACACTAGGAGAAGATAAGGAACACACCCATTATCAAGAAATCACATTAGGATTCTCTTTTTAAACTGTTCCTTAAAACACTAGTGCTTAGGAAATCTATTGGAGGCAGAAGCAGTCAAGGGTAGCTTAGGGTTAGGGTTAGGGTTATGGTGAGGGTTAGGGTACGGCTTACGATACGGGTTCGGGGAGGGGTTTGGGTAGGGCGTAGGGTAGGGGTTAGGGTTAGGGTTAGGGCTAGTGTTAGGGTTAGGGCGTGGTTTAGGGTACGGGTTAGGATTAGGGTATGCGTTAGGGTTAGGGTAGGGGTTAGGGTTAGGCTACGCGTTAGGGTGAGGGTAGTTATTAAACCTATCCCACTCTCTAGATACCCCTTAGCACGTAAAGGAATATTATTTGGGGGTCCAGCCATGGAGAAGAGTTTAGACACGAGGAGAAGATAAGGAACACACCCATTATCAAGAAATCACATAAGGATTCTCTTTTTAACATGTTCCTTAAAACACTAGTGCTTAGGAAATCTATTGGAGGCAGAAGCCGTCAAGGGTAGCTTAGGGTTAGGGTTAGGGTTAGGGTGAGGGTTAGGGTACGGCTTAGGGTACGGGTTCGGGGAGGGGTTCGGGTAGGGCGTAGGGTATGGGTTAGGGTTAGGGTTAGGGCTAGTGTTAGGGTTAGGGCTCGGTTTAGGGTACAGGTTAGGATTAGGGTACGCGTTAGGGTTAGGGTAGGGGTTAAGGTTAGTGTACGCGTTAGGGTGAGGGTAGTTATTAAACCTATCCCACTCTCTAGATACCCCTTAGCACGTACAGGTATATTATTGGGGGTCCAGCCATGGAGAAGAGTTTAGACACTAGGAGAAGATAAGGAACACACCCATTATCAAGAAATCACATTAGGATTCTCTTTTTAACCTGTTCCTTAAAACACTAGTGCTGAGGAAATCTATTGGAGGCAGAAGCAGTCAAGGGTAGCTTAGGGTTAGGGTTAGGGTTAGGGTGAGGGTTAGGGTACGGCTTAGGGTACGGGTTCGGGGAGGGGTTCGGGTAGGGCGTAGGGTATGGGTTAGGGTTAGGGTTAGGGCTAGTGTTAGGGTTAGGGCTCGGTTTAGGGTACAGGTTAGGATTAGGGTACGCGTTAGGGTTAGGGTAGGGGTTATGGTTAGGGTACGCGTTAGGGTGGGGGTAGTTATTAAACCTATCACACTCTCTAGATACCCCTTAGCACGTAAAGGACTATTATTTGGGGGTCCAGCCATGGGGAAGAGTTTAGACACGAGGAGAAGATAAGGAACACACCCATTATCAAGAAATCACAATGTGATTCTCTTTTTAAACTGTTCCTTAAAACACTAGTGCTTAGGAAATCTATTGGAGGCAGAAGCAGTCAAGGGTAGCTTAGGGTTAGGGTTAGGGTTAGGGTGAGGGTTAGGGTACGGGTTAGGGGAGGGGTTCGGGTAGGCCGTAGGGTATGGGTTAGGGTTAGGGTTAGGGTTAGTGTTAGGGTTAGGGCTCGGTTAAGGGTACGGGTTAGGATTAGGGTACGCGTTAGTGTTAGGGTAGTGGTTAGGGTTAGGGTACGCTTTAGGGTGAGGGTAGTTATTAAACCTATCCCACTCTCTAGATACCCCTTAGCACGTAAAGGAATATTATTTGGGGGTCCAGCCATGGAGAAGAATTTAGACACTAGGAGAAGATAAGGAACACACCCATTATCAAGAAATCACAATATGATTCTCTTTTTAAACTGTTCCTTAAAACACTAGTGCTTAGGAAATCTATTGGAGGCAGAAGCAGTCAAGGGTAGCTTAGGGTTAGGGTTAGGGTTAGGGTGAGGGTTAGGGTACGGCTTACGATACGGGTTCGGGGAGGGTTTCGGGTAGGGCGTAGGTTATGGGTTAGGGTTAGGGTTAGGGCTAGTGTTAGGGTTAGGGCTCGATTTAGGGTACGGGTTAGGATTAGGGTACGCGTTAGGGTTAGGGTAGGGGTTAGGGTTAGGATACGCTTTAGGGTGAGGGTAGTTATTAAACCTATCCCACTCTCTAGATACCCCTTAGCACGTAAGGGAATATTATTTGGGGGTCCAGCCATGGAGAAGAGTTTAGACACGAGGAGAAGATAAGGAACACACCCATTATCAAGAAATCACATAAGGATTCTCTTTTTAACATGTTCCTTAAAACACTAGTGCTTAGGAAATCTATTGGAGGCAGAAGCCGTCAAGGGTAGCTTAGGGTTAGGGTTAGGGTTATGGTGAGGGTTAGGGTACGGCTTAGGGTACGGGTTCGGGGAGGGGTTCGGGAGGGCGTAGGGTATGGGTTAGGGTTAGGGTTAGGGCTAGTGTTAGGGTTAGGGCTCGGTTTAGGGTACAGGTTAGGATTAGGGTACGCGTTAGGGTTAGGGTAGGGGTTAAGGTTAGTGTACGCGTTAGGGTGAGGGTAGTTATTAAACCTATCCCACTCTCTAGATACCCCTTAGCACGTACAGGTATATTATTGGGGGTCCAGCCATGGAGAAGAGTTTAGACACTAGGAGAAGATAAGGAACACACCCATTATCAAGAAATCACATTAGGATTCTCTTTTTAAACTGTTCCTTAAAACACTAGTGCTTAGGAAATCTATTGGAGGCAGAAGCAGTCAAGGGTAGCTTAGGGTTAGGGTTAGGGTTATGGTGAGGGTTAGGGTACGGCTTACGATACGGGTTCGGGGAGGGGTTTGGGTAGGGCGTAGGGTAGGGGTTAGGGTTAGGGTTAGGGCTAGTGTTAGGGTTAGGGCTCGGTTTAGGGTACGGGTTAGGATTAGGGTATGCGTTAGGGTTAGGGTAGGGGTTAGGGTTAGGATACGCGTTAGGGTGAGGGTAGTTATTAAACCTATCCCACTCTCTAGATACCCCTTAGCACGTAAAGGAATATTATTTGGGGGTCCAGCCATGGAGAAGAGTTTAGACACGAGGAGAAGATAAGGAACACACCCATTATCAAGAAATCACATAAGGATTCTCTTTTTAACATGTTCCTTAAAACACTAGTGCTTAGGAAATCTATTGGAGGCAGAAGCCGTCAAGGGTAGCTTAGGGTTAGGGTTAGGGTTAGGGTGTGGGTTAGGGTACGGCTTAGGGTACGGGTTCGGGGAGGGGTTCGGGTAGGGCGTAGGGTATGGGTTAGGGTTAGGGTTAGGGCTAGTGTTAGGGTTAGGGCTCGGTTTAGGGTACAGGTTAGGATTAGGGTACGCGTTAGGGTTAGGGTAGGGGTTAAGGTTAGTGTACGCGTTAGGGTGAGGGTAGTTATTAAACCTATCCCACTCTCTAGATACCCCTTAGCACGTACAGGTATATTATTGGGGGTCCAGCCATGGAGAAGAGTTTAGACACTAGGAGAAGATAAGGAACACACCCATTATCAAGAAATCACATTAGGATTCTCTTTTTAACCTGTTCCTTAAAACACTAGTGCTGAGGAAATCTATTGGAGGCAGAAGCAGTCAAGGGTAGCTTAGGGTTAGGGTTAGGGTTAGGGTGAGGGTTAGGGTACGGCTTAGGGTACGGGTTCGGGGAGGGGTTCGGGTAGGGCGTAGGGTATGGGTTAGGGTTAGGGTTAGGGCTAGTGTTAGGGTTAGGGCTCGGTTTAGGGTACAGGTTAGGATTAGGGTATGCGTTAGGGTTAGGGTAGGGGTTATGGTTAGGGTACGCGTTAGGGTGGGGGTAGTTATTAAACCTATCACACTCTCTAGATACCCCTTAGCACGTAAAGGTCTATTATTTGGGGGTCCAGCCATGGGGAAGAGTTTAGACACGAGGAGAAGATAAGGAACACACCCATTATCAAGAAATCACAATGTGATTCTCTTTTTAAACTGTTCCTTAAAACACTAGTGCTTAGGAAATCTATTGGAGGCAGAAGCAGTCAAGGGTAGCTTAGGGTTAGGGTTAGGGTTAGGGTGAGGGTTAGGGTACGGGTTAGGGGAGGGGTTCGGGTAGGCCGTAGGGTATGGGTTAGGGTTAGGTTTAGGGTTAGGGTTAGTGTTAGGGTTAGGGCTCGGTTAAGGGTACGGGTTAGGATTAGGGTACGCGTTAGTGTTAGGGTAGTGGTTAGGGTTAGGGTACGCTTTAGGGTGAGGGTAGTTATTAAACCTATCCCACTCTCTAGATACCCCTTAGCACGTAAAGGAATATTATTTGGGGGTCCAGCCATGGAGAAGAATTTAGACACTAGGAGAAGATAAGGAACACACCCATTATCAAGAAATCACAATATGATTCTCTTTTTAAACTGTTCCTTAAAACACTAGTGCTTAGGAAATCTATTGGAGGCAGAAGCAGTCAAGGGTAGCTTAGGGTTAGGGTTAGGGTTAGGGTGAGGGTTAGGGTACGGCTTACGATACGGGTTCGGGGAGGGTTTCGGGTAGGGCGTAGGTTATGGGTTAGGGTTAGGGTTAGGGCTAGTGTTAGGGTTAGGGCTCGATTTAGGGTACGGGTTAGGATTAGGGTACGCGTTAGGGTTAGGGTAGGGGTTAGGGTTAGGATACGCTTTAGGGTGAGGGTAGTTATTAAACCTATCCCACTCTCTAGATACCCCTTAGCACGTAAGGTAATATTATTTGGGGGTCCAGCCATGGAGAAGAGTTTAGACACGAGGAGAAGATAAGGAACACACCCATTATCAAGAAATCACATAAGGATTCTCTTTTTAACATGTTCCTTAAAACACTAGTGCTTAGGAAATCTATTGGAGGCAGAAGCCGTCAAGGGTAGCTTAGGGTTAGGGTTAGGGTTATGGTGAGGGTTAGGGTACGGCTTAGGGTACGGGTTCGGGGAGGGGTTCGGGAGGGCGTAGGGTATGGGTTAGGGTTAGGGTTAGGGCTAGTGTTAGGGTTAGGGCTCGGTTAAGGGTGCGGGTTAGGATTAGGGTACGCGTTAGGGTTAGGGTAGGGGTTAAGGTTAGTGTACGCGTTAGGGTGAGGGTAGTTATTAAACCTATCCCACTCTCTAGATACCCCTTAGCACGTACAGGTATATTATTGGGGGTCCAGCCATGGAGAAGAGTTTAGACACTAGGAGAAGATAAGGAACACACCCATTATCAAGAAATCACATTAGGATTCTCTTTTTAAACTGTTCCTTAAAACACTAGTGCTTAGGAAATCTATTGGAGGCAGAAGCAGTCAAGGGTAGCTTAGGGTTAGGGTTAGGGTTATGGTGAGGGTTAGGGTACGGCTTACGATACGGGTTCGGGGAGGGGTTTGGGTAGGGCGTAGGGTAGGGGTTAGGGTTAGGGTTAGGGCTAGTGTTAGGGTTAGGGCTCGGTTTAGGGTACGGGTTAGGATTAGGGTATGCGTTAGGGTTAGGGTAGGGGTTAGGGTTAGGATACGCGTTAGGGTGAGGGTAGTTATTAAACCTATCCCACTCTCTAGATACCCCTTAGCACGTAAAGGAATATTATTTGGGGGTCCAGCCATGGAGAAGAGTTTAGACACGAGGAGAAGATAAGGAACACACCCATTATCAAGAAATCACATAAGGATTCTCTTTTTAACATGTTCCTTAAAACACTAGTGCTTAGGAAATCTATTGGAGGCAGAAGCCGTCAAGGGTAGCTTAGGGTTAGGGTTAGGGTTAGGGTGAGGGTTAGGGTACGGCTTAGGGTACGGGTTCGGGGAGGGGTTCGGGTAGGGCGTAGGGTATGGGTTAGGGTTAGGGTTAGGGCTAGTGTTAGGGTTAGGGCTCGGTTTAGGGTACAGGTTAGGATTAGGGTACGCGTTAGGGTTAGGGTAGGGGTTAAGGTTAGTGTACGCGTTAGGGTGAGGGTAGTTATTAAACCTATCCCACTCTCTAGATACCCCTTAGCACGTACAGGTATATTATTGGGGGTCCAGCCATGGAGAAGAGTTTAGACACTAGGAGAAGATAAGGAACACACCCATTATCAAGAAATCACATTAGGATTCTCTTTTTAACCTGTTCCTTAAAACACTAGTGCTGAGGAAATCTATTGGAGGCAGAAGCAGTCAAGGGTAGCTTAGGGTTAGGGTTAGGGTTAGGGTGAGGGTTAGGGTACGGCTTAGGGTACGGGTTCGGGGAGGGGTTCGGGTAGGGCGTAGGGTATGGGTTAGGGTTAGGGTTAGGGCTAGTGTTAGGGTTAGGGCTCGGTTTAGGGTACAGGTTAGGATTAGGGTATGCGTTAGGGTTAGGGTAGGGGTTATGGTTAGGGTACGCGTTAGGGTGGGGGTAGTTATTAAACCTATCACACTCTCTAGATACCCCTTAGCACGTAAAGGACTATTATTTGGGGGTCCAGCCATGGGGAAGAGTTTAGACACGAGGAGAAGATAAGGAACACACCCATTATCAAGAAATCACAATGTGATTCTCTTTTTAAACTGTTCCTTAAAACACTAGTGCTTAGGAAATCTATTGGAGGCAGAAGCATTCAAGGGTAGCTTAGGGTTAGGGTTAGGGTTAGGGTTAGGGTGAGGGTTAGGGTACGGGTTAGGGGAGGGGTTCGGGTAGGCCGTAGGGTATGGGTTAGGGTTAGGGTTAGGGTTAGGGTTAGTGTTAGGGTTAGGGCTCGGTTAAGGGTACGGGTTAGGATTAGGGTACGCGTTAGTGTTAGGGTAGTGGTTAGGGTTAGGGTACGCTTTAGGGTGAGGGTAGTTATTAAACCTATCCCACTCTCTAGATACCCCTTAGCACGTAAAGGAATATTATTTGGGGGTCCAGCCATGGAGAAGAATTTAGACACTAGGAGAAGATAAGGAACACACCCATTATCAAGAAATCACAATATGATTCTCTTTTTAAACTGTTCCTTAAAACACTAGTGCTTAGGAAATCTATTGGAGGCAGAAGCAGTCAAGGGTAGCTTAGGGTTAGGGTTAGGGTTAGGGTGAGGGTTAGGGTACAGCTTACGATACGGGTTCGGGGAGGGTTTCGGGTAGGGCGTAGGTTATGGGTTAGGGTTAGGGTTAGGGCTAGTGTTATGGTTAGGGCTCGATTTAGGGTACGGGTTAGGATTAGGGTACGCGTTAGGGTTAGGGTAGGGGTTAGGGTTAGGATACGCTTTAGGGTGAGGGTAGTTATTAAACCTATCCCACTCTCTAGATACCCCTTAGCACGTAAGGGAATATTATTTGGGGGTCCAGCCATGGAGAAGAGTTTAGACACGAGGAGAAGATAAGGAACACACCCATTATCAAGAAATCACATAAGGATTCTCTTTTTAACATGTTCCTTAAAACACTAGTGCTTAGGAAATCTATTGGAGGCAGAAGCCGTCAAGGGTAGCTTAGGGTTAGGGTTAGGGTTATGGTGAGGGTTAGGGTACGGCTTAGGGTACGGGTTCAGGGAGGGGTTCGGGAGGGCGTAGGGTATGGGTTAGGGTTAGGGTTAGGGCTAGTGTTAGGGTTAGGGCTCGGTTAAGGGTACGGGTTAGGATTAGGGTACGCGTTAGGGTTAGGGTAGGGGTTAAGGTTAGTGTACGCGTTAGGGTGAGGGTAGTTATTAAACCTATCCCACTCTCTAGATACCCCTTAGCACGTACAGGTATATTATTGGGGGTCCAGCCATGGAGAAGAGTTTAGACACTAGGAGAAGATAAGGAACACACCCATTATCAAGAAATCACATTAGGATTCTCTTTTTAAACTGTTCCTTAAAACACTAGTGCTTAGGAAATCTATTGGAGGCAGAAGCAGTCAAGGGTAGCTTAGGGTTAGGGTTAGGGTTATGGTGAGGGTTAGGGTACGGCTTACGATACGGGTTCGGGGAGGGGTTTGGGTAGGGCGTAGGGTAGGGGTTAGGGTTAGGGTTAGGGCTAGTGTTAGGGTTAGGGCTCGGTTTAGGGTACGGGTTAGGATTAGGGTATGCGTTAGGGTTAGGGTAGGGGTTAGGGTTAGGATACGCGTTAGGGTGAGGGTAGTTATTAAACCTATCCCACTCTCTAGATACCCCTTAGCACGTAAAGGAATATTATTTGGGGGTCCAGCCATGGAGAAGAGTTTAGACACGAGGAGAAGATAAGGAACACACCCATTATCAAGAAATCACATAAGGATTCTCTTTTTAACATGTTCCTTAAAACACTAGTGCTTAGGAAATCTATTGGAGGCAGAAGCCGTCAAGGGTAGCTTAGGGTTAGGGTTAGGGTTAGGGTGAGGGTTAGGGTACGGCTTAGGGTACGGGTTCGGGGAGGGGTTCGGGTAGGGCGTAGGGTATGGGTTAGGGTTAGGGTTAGGGCTAGTGTTAGGGTTAGGGCTCGGTTTAGGGTACAGGTTAGGATTAGGGTACGCGTTAGGGTTAGGGTAGGGGTTAAGGTTAGTGTACGCGTTAGGGTGAGGGTAGTTATTAAACCTATCCCACTCTCTAGATACCCCTTAGCACGTACAGGTATATTATTGGGGGTCCAGCCATGGAGAAGAGTTTAGACACTAGGAGAAGATAAGGAACACACCCATTATCAAGAAATCACATTAGGATTCTCTTTTTAACCTGTTCCTTAAAACACTAGTGCTGAGGAAATCTATTGGAGGCAGAAGCAGTCAAGGGTAGCTTAGGGTTAGGGTTAGGGTTAGGGTGAGGGTTAGGGTACGGCTTAGGGTACGGGTTCGGGGAGGGGTTCGGGTAGGGCGTAGGGTATGGGTTAGGGTTAGGGTTAGGGCTAGTGTTAGGGTTAGGGCTCGGTTTAGGGTACAGGTTAGGATTAGGGTACGCGTTAGGGTTAGGGTAGGTGTTATGGTTAGGGTACGCGTTAGGGTGGGGGTAGTTATTAAACCTATCACACTCTCTAGATACCCCTTAGCACGTAAAGGACTATTATTTGGGGATCCAGCCATGGGGAAGAGTTTAGACACGAGGAGAAGATAAGGAACACACCCATTATCAAGAAATCACAATGTGATTCTCTTTTTAAACTGTTCCTTAAAACACTAGTGCTTAGGAAATCTATTGGAGGCAGAAGCAGTCAAGGGTAGCTTAGGGTTAGGGTTAGGGTTAGGGTGAGGGTTAGGGTACGGGTTAGGGGAGGGGTTCGGGTAGGCCGTAGGGTATGGGTTAGGGTTAGGGTTAGGGTTAGTGTTAGGGTTAGGGCTCGGTTAAGGGTACGGGTTAGGATTAGGGTACGCGTTAGTGTTAGGGTAGTGGTTAGGGTTAGGGTACGCTTTAGGGTGAGGGTAGTTATTAAACCTATCCCACTCTCTAGATACCCCTTAGCACGTAAAGGAATATTATTTGGGGGTCCAGCCATGGAGAAGAATTTAGACACTAGGAGAAGATAAGGAACACACCCATTATCAAGAAATCACAATATGATTCGCTTTTTAAACTGTTCCTTAAAACACTAGTGCTTAGGAAATCTATTGGAGGCAGAAGCAGTCAAGGGTAGCTTAGGGTTAGGGTTAGGGTTAGGGTGAGGGTTAGGGTACGGCTTACGATACGGGTTCGGGGAGGGTTTCGGGTAGGGCGTAGGTTATGGGTTAGGGTTAGGGTTAGGGCTAGTGTTAGGGTTAGGGCTCGATTTAGGGTACGGGTTAGGATTAGGGTACGCGTTAGGGTTAGGGTAGGGGTTAGGGTTAGGATACGCTTTAGGGTGAGGGTAGTTATTAAACCTATCCCACTCTCTAGATACCCCTTAGCACGTAAGGGAATATTATTTGGGGGTCCAGCCATGGAGAAGAGTTTAGACACGAGGAGAAGATAAGGAACACACCCATTATCAAGAAATCACATAAGGATTCTCTTTTTAACATGTTCCTTAAAACACTAGTGCTTAGGAAATCTATTGGAGGCAGAAGCCGTCAAGGGTAGCTTAGGGTTAGGGTTAGGGTTATGGTGAGGGTTAGGGTACGGCTTAGGGTACGGGTTCGGGGAGGGGTTCGGGAGGGCGTAGGGTATGGGTTAGGGTTAGGGTTAGGGCTAGTGTTAGGGTTAGGGCTCGGTTTAGGGTACAGGTTAGGATTAGGGTACGCGTTAGGGTTAGGGTAGGGGTTAAGGTTAGTGTACGCGTTAGGGTGAGGGTAGTTATTAAACCTATCCCACTCTCTAGATACCCCTTAGCACGTACAGGTATATTATTGGGGGTCCAGCCATGGAGAAGAGTTTAGACACTAGGAGAAGATAAGGAACACACCCATTATCAAGAAATCACATTAGGATTCTCTTTTTAAACTGTTCCTTAAAACACTAGTGCTTAGGAAATCTATTGGAGGCAGAAGCAGTCAAGGGTAGCTTAGGGTTAGGGTTAGGGTTATGGTGAGGGTTAGGGTACGGCTTACGATACGGGTTCGGGGAGGGGTTTGGGTAGGGCGTAGGGTAGGGGTTAGGGTTAGGGTTAGGGCTAGTGTTAGGGTTAGGTCTCGGTTTAGGGTACGGGTTAGGATTAGGGTATGCGTTAGGGTTAGGGTAGGGGTTAGGGTTAGGATACGCGTTAGGGTGAGGGTAGTTATTAAACCAATCCCACTCTCTAGATACCCCTTAGCACGTAAAGGAATATTATTTGGGGGTCCAGCCATGGAGAAGAGTTTAGACACGAGGAGAAGATAAGGAACACACCCATTATCAAGAAATCACATAAGGATTCTCTTTTTAACATGTTCCTTAAAACACTAGTGCTTAGGAAATCTATTGGAGGCAGAAGCCGTCAAGGGTAGCTTAGGGTTAGGGTTAGGGTTAGGGTGAGGGTTAGGGTACGGCTTAGGGTACGGGTTCGGGGAGGGGTTCGGGTAGGGCGTAGGGTATGGGTTAGGGTTAGGGTTAGGGCTAGTGTTAGGGTTAGGGCTCGGTTTAGGGTACAGGTTAGGATTAGGGTACGCGTTAGGGTTAGGGTAGGGGTTAAGGTTAGTGTACGCGTTAGGGTGAGGGTAGTTATTAAACCTATCCCACTCTCTAGATACCCCTTAGCACGTACAGGTATATTATTGGGGGTCCAGCCATGGAGAAGAGTTTAGACACTAGGAGAAGATAAGGAACACACCCATTATCAAGAAATCACATTAGGATTCTCTTTTTAACCTGTTCCTTAAAACACTAGTACTGAGGAAATCTATTGGAGGCAGAAGCAGTCAAGGGTAGCTTAGGGTTAGGGTTAGGGTTAGGGTGAGGGTTAGGGTACGGCTTAGGGTACGGGTTCGGGGAGGGGTTCGGGTAGGGCGTAGGGTATGGGTTAGGGTTAGGGTTAGGGCTAGTGTTAGGGTTAGGGCTCGGTTTAGGGTACAGGTTAGGATTAGGGTACGCGTTAGGGTTAGGGTAGGGGTTATGGTTAGGGTACGCGTTAGGGTGGGGGTAGTTATTAAACCTATCACACTCTCTAGATACCCCTTAGCACGTAAAGGACTATTATTTGGGGGTCCAGCCATGGGGAAGAGTTTAGACACGAGGAGAAGATAAGGAACACACCCATTATCAAGAAATCACAATGTGATTCTCTTTTTAAACTGTTCCTTAAAACACTAGTGCTTAGGAAATCTATTGGAGGCAGAAGCAGTCAAGGGTAGCTTAGGGTTAGGGTTAGGGTTAGGGTGAGGGTTAGGGTACGGGTTAGGGGAGGGGTTCGGGTAGGCCGTAGGGTATGGGTTAGTGTTAGGGTTAGGGTTAGTGTTAGGGTTAGGGCTCGGTTAAGGGTACGGGTTAGGATTAGGGTACGCGTTAGTGTTAGGGTAGTGGTTAGGGTTAGGGTACGCTTTAGGGTGAGGGTAGTTATTAAACCTATCCCACTCTCTAGATACCCCTTAGCACGTAAAGGAATATTATTTGGGGGTCCAGCCATGGAGAAGAATTTAGACACTAGGAGAAGATAAGGAACACACCCATTATCAAGAAATCACAATATGATTCTCTTTTTAAACTGTTCCTTAAAACACTAGTGCTTAGGAAATCTATTGGAGGCAGAAGCAGTCAAGGGTAGCTTAGGGTTAGGGTTAGGGTTAGGGTGAGGGTTAGGGTACGGCTTACGATACGGGTTCGGGGAGGGTTTCGGGTAGGGCGTAGGTTATGGGTTAGGGTTAGGGTTAGGGCTAGTGTTAGGGTTAGGGCTCGATTTAGGGTACGGGTTAGGATTAGGGTACGCGTTAGGGTTAGGGTAGGGGTTAGGGTTAGGATACGCTTTAGGGTGAGGGTAGTTATTAAACCTATCCCACTCTCTAGATACCCCTTAGCACGTAAGGGAATATTATTTGGGGGTCCAGCCATGGAGAAGAGTTTAGACACGAGGAGAAGATAAGGAACACACCCATTATCAAGAAATCACATAAGGATTCTCTTTTTAACATGTTCCTTAAAACACTAGTGCTTAGGAAATCTATTGGAGGCAGAAGCCGTCAAGGGTAGCTTAGGGTTAGGGTTAGGGTTATGGTGAGGGTTAGGGTACGGCTTAGGGTACGGGTTCGGGGAGGGGTTCGGGAGGGCGTAGGGTATGGGTTAGGGTTAGGGTTAGGGCTAGTGTTAGGGTTAGGGCTCGGTTTAGGGTACAGGTTAGGATTAGGGTACGCGTTAGGGTTAGGGTAGGGGTTAAGGTTAGTGTACGCGTTAGGGTGAGGGTAGTTATTAAACCTATCCCACTCTCTAGATACCCCTTAGCACGTACAGGTATATTATTGGGGGTCCAGCCATGGAGAAGAGTTTAGACACTAGGAGAAGATAAGGAACACACCCATTATCAAGAAATCACATTAGGATTCTCTTTTTAAACTGTTCCTTAAAACACTAGTGCTTAGGAAATCTATTGGAGGCAGAAGCAGTCAAGGGTAGCTTAGGGTTAGGGTTAGGGTTATGGTGAGGGTTAGGGTACGGCTTACGATACGGGTTCGGGGAGGGGTTTGGGTAGGGCGTAGGGTAGGGGTTAGGGTTAGGGTTAGGGCTAGTGTTAGGGTTAGGGCTCGGTTTAGGGTACGGGTTAGGATTAGGGTATGCGTTAGGGTTAGGGTAGGGGTTAGGGTTAGGATACGCGTTAGGGTGAGGGTAGTTATTAAACCTATCCCACTCTCTAGATACCCCTTAGCACGTAAAGGAATATTATTTGGGGGTCCAGCCATGGAGAAGAGTTTAGACACGAGGAGAAGATAAGGAACACACCCATTATCAAGAAATCACATAAGGATTCTCTTTTTAACATGTTCCTTAAAACACTAGTGCTTAGGAAATCTATTGGAGGCAGAAGCCGTCAAGGGTAGCTTAGGGTTAGGGTTAGGGTTAGGGTGAGGGTTAGGGTACGGCTTAGGGTACGGGTTCGGGGAGGGGTTCGGGAGGGCGTAGGGTATGGGTTAGGGTTAGGGTTAGGGCTAGTGTTAGGGTTAGGGCTCGGTTTAGGGTACAGGTTAGGATTAGGGTACGCGTTAGGGTTAGGGTAGGGGTTAAGGTTAGTGTACGCGTTAGGGTGAGGGTAGTTATTAAACCTATCCCACTCTCTAGATACCCCTTAGCACGTACAGGTATATTATTGGGGGTCCAGCCATGGAGAAGAGTTTAGACACTAGGAGAAGATAAGGAACACACCCATTATCAAGAAATCACATTAGGATTCTCTTTTTAAACTGTTCCTTAAAACACTAGTGCTTAGGAAATCTATTGGAGGCAGAAGCAGTCAAGGGTAGCTTAGGGTTAGGGTTAGGGTTATGGTGAGGGTTAGGGTACGGCTTACGATACGGGTTCGGGGAGGGGTTTGGGTAGGGCGTAGGGTAGGGGTTAGGGTTAGGGTTAGGGCTAGTGTTAGGGTTAGGGCTCGGTTTAGGGTACGGGTTAGGATTAGGGTATGCGTTAGGGTTAGGGTAGGGGTTAGGGTTAGGATACGCGTTAGGGTGAGGGTAGTTATTAAACCTATCCCACTCTCTAGATACCCCTTAGCACGTAAAGGAATATTATTTGGGGGTCCAGCCATGGAGAAGAGTTTAGACACGAGGAGAAGATAAGGAACACACCCATTATCAAGAAATCACATAAGGATTCTCTTTTTAACATGTTCCTTAAAACACTAGTGCTTAGGAAATCTATTGGAGGCAGAAGCCGTCAAGGGTAGCTTAGGGTTAGGGTTAGGGTTAGGGTGAGGGTTAGGGTACGGCTTAGGGTACGGGTTCGGGGAGGGGTTCGGGTAGGGCGTAGGGTATGGGTTAGGGTTAGGGTTAGGGCTAGTGTTAGGGTTAGGGCTCGGTTTAGGGTACAGGTTAGGATTAGGGTATGCGTTAGGGTTAGGGTAGGGGTTAAGGTTAGTGTACGCGTTAGGGTGAGGGTAGTTATTAAACTTATCCCACTCTCTAGATACCCCTTAGCACGTACAGGTATATTATTGGGGGTCCAGCCATGGAGAAGAGTTTAGACACTAGGAGAAGATAAGGAACACACCCATTATCAAGAAATCACATTAGGATTCTCTTTTTAACCTGTTCCTTAAAACACTAGTGCTGAGGAAATCTATTGGAGGCAGAAGCAGTCAAGGGTAGCTTAGGGTTAGGGTTAGGGTTAGGGTGAGGGTTAGGGTACGGCTTAGGGTACGGGTTCGGGGAGGGGTTCGGGTAGGGCGTAGGGTATGGGTTAGGGTTAGGGTTAGGGCTAGTGTTAGGGTTAGGGCTCGGTTTAGGGTACAGGTTAGGATTAGGGTACGCGTTAGGGTTAGGGTAGGGGTTATGGTTAGGGTACGCGTTAGGGTGGGGGTAGTTATTAAACCTATCACACTCTCTAGATACCCCTTAGCACGTAAAGGACTATTATTTGGGGGTCCAGCCATGGGGAAGAGTTTAGACACGAGGAGAAGATAAGGAACACACCCATTATCAAGAAATCACAATGTGATTCTCTTTTTAAACTGTTCCTTAAAACACTAGTGCTTAGGAAATCTATTGGAGGCAGAAGCAGTCAAGGGTAGCTTAGGGTTAGGGTTAGGGTTAGGGTGAGGGTTAGGGTACGTGTTAGGGGAGGGTTTCGGGTAGGCCGTAGGGTATGGGTTAGGGTTAGGGTTAGGGTTAGTGTTAGGGTTAGGGCTCGGTTAAGGGTACGGGTTAGGATTAGGGTACGCGTTAGTGTTAGGGTAGTGGTTAGGGTTAGGGTACGCTTTAGGGTGAGGGTAGTTATTAAACCTATCCCACTCTCTAGATACCCCTTAGCACGTAAAGGAATATTATTTGGGGGTCCAGCCATGGAGAAGAATTTAGACACTAGGAGAAGATAAGGAACACACCCATTATCAAGAAATCACAATATGATTCTCTTTTTAAACTGTTCCTTAAAACACTAGTGCTTAGGAAATCTATTGGAGGCAGAAGCAGTCAAGGGTAGCTTAGGGTTAGGGTTAGGGTTAGGGTGAGGGTTAGGGTACGGCTTACGATACGGGTTCGGGGAGGGTTTCGGGTAGGGCGTAGGTTATGGGTTAGGGTTAGGGTTAGGGCTAGTGTTAGGGTTAGGGCTCGATTTAGGGTACGGGTTAGGATTAGGGTACGCGTTAGGGTTAGGGTAGGGGTTAGGGTTAGGATACGCTTTAGGGTGAGGGTAGTTATTAAACCTATCCCACTCTCTAGATACCCCTTAGCACGTAAGGGAATATTATTTGGGGGTCCAGCCATGGAGAAGAGTTTAGACACGAGGAGAAGATAAGGAACACACCCATTATCAAGAAATCACATAAGGATTCTCTTTTTAACATGTTCCTTAAAACACTAGTGCTTAGGAAATCTATTGGAGGCAGAAGCCGTCAAGGGTAGCTTAGGGTTAGGGTTAGGGTTATGGTGAGGGTTAGGGTACGGCTTAGGGTACGGGTTCGGGGAGGGGTTCGGGAGGGCGTAGGGTATGGGTTAGGGTTAGGGTTAGGGCTAGTGTTAGGGTTAGGGCTCGGTTTAGGGTACAGGTTAGGATTAGGGTACGCGTTAGGGTTAGGGTAGGGGTTAAGGTTAGTGTACGCGTTAGGGTGAGGGTAGTTATTAAACCTATCCCACTCTCTAGATACCCCTTAGCACGTACAGGTATATTATTGGGGGTCCAGCCATGGAGAAGAGTTTAGACACTAGGAGAAGATAAGGAACACACCCATTATCAAGAAATCACATTAGGATTCTCTTTTTAAACTGTTCCTTAAAACACTAGTGCTTAGGAAATCTATTGGAGGCAGAAGCAGTCAAGGGTAGCTTAGGGTTAGGGTTAGGGTTATGGTGAGGGTTAGGGTACGGCTTACGATACGGGTTCGGGGAGGGGTTTGGGTAGGGCGTAGGGTAGGGGTTAGGGTTAGGGTTAGGGCTAGTGTTAGGGTTAGGTCTCGGTTTAGGGTACGGGTTAGGATTAGGGTATGCGTTAGGGTTAGGGTAGGGGTTAGGGTTAGGATACGCGTTAGGGTGAGGGTAGTTATTAAACCAATCCCACTCTCTAGATACCCCTTAGCACGTAAAGGAATATTATTTGGGGGTCCAGCCATGGAGAAGAGTTTAGACACGAGGAGAAGATAAGGAACACACCCATTATCAAGAAATCACATAAGGATTCTCTTTTTAACATGTTCCTTAAAACACTAGTGCTTAGGAAATCTATTGGAGGCAGAAGCCGTCAAGGGTAGCTTAGGGTTAGGGTTAGGGTTAGGGTGAGGGTTAGGGTACGGCTTAGGGTACGGGTTCGGGGAGGGGTTCGGGTAGGGCGTAGGGTATGGGTTAGGGTTAGGGTTAGGGCTAGTGTTAGGGTTAGGGCTCGGTTTAGGGTACAGGTTAGGATTAGGGTACGCGTTAGGGTTAGGGTAGGGGTTAAGGTTAGTGTACGCGTTAGGGTGAGGGTAGTTATTAAACCTATCCCACTCTCTAGATACCCCTTAGCACGTACAGGTATATTATTGGGGGTCCAGCCGTGGAGAAGAGTTTAGACACTAGGAGAAGATAAGGAACACACCCATTATCAAGAAATCACATTAGGATTCTCTTTTTAACCTGTTCCTTAAAACACTAGTGCTGAGGAAATCTATTGGAGGCAGAAGCAGTCAAGGGTAGCTTAGGGTTAGGGTTAGGGTTAGGGTGAGGGTTAGGGTACGGCTTAGGGTACGGGTTCGGGGAGGGGTTCGGGTAGGGCGTAGGGTATGGGTTAGGGTTAGGGTTAGGGCTAGTGTTAGGGTTAGGGCTCGGTTTAGGGTACAGGTTAGGATTAGGGTACGCGTTAGGGTTAGGGTAGGGGTTATGGTTAGGGTACGCGTTAGGGTGGGGGTAGTTATTAAACCTATCACACTCTCTAGATACCCCTTAGCACGTAAAGGACTATTATTTGGGGGTCCAGCCATGGGGAAGAGTTTAGACACGAGGAGAAGATAAGGAACACACCCATTATCAAGAAATCACAATGTGATTCTCTTTTTAAACTGTTCCTTAAAACACTAGTGCTTAGGAAATCTATTGGAGGCAGAAGCAGTCAAGGGTAGCTTAGGGTTAGGGTTAGGGTTAGGGTGAGGGTTAGGGTACGGGTTAGGGGAGGGGTTCGGGTAGGCCGTAGGGTATGGGTTAGGGTTAGGGTTAGGGTTAGTGTTAGGGTTAGGGCTCGGTTAAGGGTACGGGTTAGGATTAGGGTACGCGTTAGTGTTAGGGTAGTGGTTAGGGTTAGGGTACGCTTTAGGGTGAGGGTAGTTATTAAACCTATCCCACTCTCTAGATACCCCTTAGCACGTAAAGGAATATTATTTGGGGGTCCAGCCATGGAGAAGAATTTAGACACTAGGAGAAGATAAGGAACACACCCATTATCAAGAAATCACAATATGATTCTCTTTTTAAACTGTTCCTTAAAACACTAGTGCTTAGGAAATCTATTGGAGGCAGAAGCAGTCAAGGGTAGCTTAGGGTTAGGGTTAGGGTTAGGGTGAGGGTTAGGGTACGGCTTACGATACGGGTTCGGGGAGGGTTTCGGGTAGGGCGTAGGTTATGGGTTAGGGTTAGGGTTAGGGCTAGTGTTAGGGTTAGGGCTCGATTTAGGGTACGGGTTAGGATTAGGGTACGCGTTAGGGTTAGGGTAGGGGTTAGGGTTAGGATACGCTTTAGGGTGAGGGTAGTTATTAAACCTATCCCACTCTCTAGATACCCCTTAGCACGTAAGGGAATATTATTTGGGGGTCCAGCCATGGAGAAGAGTTTAGACACGAGGAGAAGATAAGGAACACACCCATTATCAAGAAATCACATAAGGATTCTCTTTTTAACATGTTCCTTAAAACACTAGTGCTTAGGAAATCTATTGGAGGCAGAAGCCGTCAAGGGTAGCTTAGGGTTAGGGTTAGGGTTATGGTGAGGGTTAGGGTACGGCTTAGGGTACGGGTTCGGGGAGGGGTTCGGGAGGGCGTAGGGTATGGGTTAGGGTTAGGGTTAGGGCTAGTGTTAGGGTTAGGGCTCGGTTTAGGGTACGGGTTAGGATTAGGGTATGCGTTAGGGTTAGGGTAGGGGTTAGGGTTAGGATACGCGTTAGGGTGAGGGTAGTTATTAAACCTATCCCACTCTCTAGATACCCCTTAGCACGTAAAGGAATATTATTTGGGGGTCCAGCCATGGAGAAGAGTTTAGACACGAGGAGAAGATAAGGAACACACCCATTATCAAGAAATCACATAAGGATTCTCTTTTTAACATGTTCCTTAAAACACTAGTGCTTAGGAAATCTATTGGAGGCAGAAGCCGTCAAGGGTAGCTTAGGGTTAGGGTTAGGGTTAGGGTGAGGGTTAGGGTACGGCTTAGGGTACGGGTTCGGGGAGGGGTTCGGGTAGGGCGTAGGGTATGGGTTAGGGTTAGGGTTAGGGCTAGTGTTAGGGTTAGGGCTCGGTTTAGGGTACAGGTTAGGATTAGGGTACGCGTTAGGTTTAGGGTAGGGGTTAAGGTTAGTGTACGCGTTAGGGTGAGGGTAGTTATTAAACCTATCCCACTCTCTAGATACCCCTTAGCACGTACAGGTATATTATTGGGGGTCCAGCCATGGAGAAGAGTTTAGACACTAGGAGAAGATAAGGAACACACCCATTATCAAGAAATCACATTAGGATTCTCTTTTTAACCTGTTCCTTAAAACACTAGTGCTGAGGAAATCTATTGGAGGCAGAAGCAGTCAAGGGTAGCTTAGGGTTAGGGTTAGGGTTAGGGTGAGGGTTAGGGTACGGCTTAGGGTACGGGTTCGGGGAGGGGTTCGGGTAGGGCGTAGGGTATGGGTTAGGGTTAGGGTTAGGGCTAGTGTTAGGGTTAGGGCTCGGTTTAGGGTACAGGTTAGGATTAGGGTACGCGTTAGGGTTAGGGTAGGGGTTATGGTTAGGGTACGCGTTAGGGTGGGGGTAGTTATTAAACCTATCACACTCTCTAGATACCCCTTAGCACGTAAAGGACTATTATTTGGGGGTCCAGCCATGGGGAAGAGTTTAGACACGAGGAGAAGATAAGGAACACACCCATTATCAAGAAATCACAATGTGATTCTCTTTTTAAACTGTTCCTTAAAACACTAGTGCTTAGGAAATCTATTGGAGGCAGAAGCAGTCAAGGGTAGCTTAGGGTTAGGGTTAGGGTTAGGGTGAGGGTTAGGGTACGGGTTAGGGGAGGGTTTCGGGTAGGCCGTAGGGTATGGGTTAGGGTTAGGGTTAGGGTTAGGGTTAGTGTTAGGGTTAGGGCTCGGTTAAGGGTACGGGTTAGGATTAGGGTACGCGTTAGTGTTAGGGTAGTGGTTAGGGTTAGGGTACGCTTTAGGGTGAGGGTAGTTATTAAACCTATCCCACTCTCTAGATACCCCTTAGCACGTAAGGGAATATTATTTGGGGGTCCAGCCATGGAGAAGAGTTTAGACACGAGGAGAAGATAAGGAACACACCCATTATCAAGAAATCACATAAGGATTCTCTTTTTAACATGTTCCTTAAAACACTAGTGCTTAGGAAATCTATTGGAGGCAGAAGCCGTCAAGGGTAGCTTAGGGTTAGGGTTAGGGTTAGGGTGAGGGTTAGGGTACGGCTTAGGGTACGGGTTCGGGGAGGGGTTCGGGTAGGGCGTAGGGTATGGGTTAGGGTTAGGGTTAGGGCTAGTGTTAGGGTTAGGGCTCGGTTTAGGGTACAGGTTAGGATTAGGGTACGCGTTAGGGTTAGGGTAGGGGTTAAGGTTAGTGTACGCGTTAGGGTGAGGGTAGTTATTAAACCTATCCCACTCTCTAGATACCCCTTAGCACGTACAGGTATATTATTGGGGGTCCAGCCATGGAGAAGAGTTTAGACACTAGGAGAAGATAAGGAACACACCCATTATCAAGAAATCACATTAGGATTCTCTTTTTAACCTGTTCCTTAAAACACTAGTGCTGAGGAAATCTATTGGAGGCAGAAGCAGTCAAGGGTAGCTTAGGGTTAGGGTTAGGGTTAGGGTGAGGGTTAGGGTACGGCTTAGGGTACGGGTTCGGGGAGGGGTTCGCGTAGGGCGTAGGGTATGGGTTAGGGTTAGGGTTAGGGCTAGTGTTAGGGTTAGGGCTCGGTTTAGGGTACAGGTTAGGATTAGGGTACGCGTTAGGGTTAGGGTAGGGGTTATGGTTAGGGTACGCGTTAGGGTGGGGGTAGTTATTAAACCTATCACACTCTCTAGATACCCCTTAGCACGTAAAGGACTATTATTTGGGGGTCCAGCCATGGGGAAGAGTTTAGACACGAGGAGAAGATAAGGAACACACCCATTATCAAGAAATCACAATGTGATTCTCTTTTTAAACTGTTCCTTAAAACACTAGTGCTTAGGAAATCTATTGGAGGCAGAAGCAGTCAAGGGTAGCTTAGGGTTAGGGTTAGGGTTAGGGTGAGGGTTAGGGTACGGGTTAGGGGAGGGGTTCGGGTAGGCCGTAGGGTATGGGTTAGGGTTAGGGTTAGGGTTAGTGTTAGGGTTAGGGCTCGGTTAAGGGTACGGGTTAGGATTAGGGTACGCGTTAGTGTTAGGGTAGTGGTTAGGGTTAGGGTACGCTTTAGGGTGAGGGTAGTTATTAAACCTATCCCACTCTCTAGATACCCCTTAGCACGTAAAGGAATATTATTTGGGGGTCCAGCCATGGAGAAGAATTTAGACACTAGGAGAAGATAAGGAACACACCCATTATCAAGAAATCACAATATGATTCTCTTTTTAAACTGTTCCTTAAAACACTAGTGCTTAGGAAATCTATTGGAGGCAGAAGCAGTCAAGGGTAGCTTAGGGTTAGGGTTAGGGTTAGGGTGAGGGTTAGGGTACGGCTTACGATACGGGTTCGGGGAGGGTTTCGGGTAGGGCGTAGGTTATGGGTTAGGGTTAGGGTTAGGGCTAGTGTTAGGGTTAGGGCTCGATTTAGGGTACGGGTTAGGATTAGGGTACGCGTTAGGGTTAGGGTAGGGGTTAGGGTTAGGATACGCTTTAGGGTGAGGGTAGTTATTAAACCTATCCCACTCTCTAGATACCCCTTAGCACGTAAGGGAATATTATTTGGGGGTCCAGCCATGGAGAAGAGTTTAGACACGAGGAGAAGATAAGGAACACACCCATTATCAAGAAATCACATAAGGATTCTCTTTTTAACATGTTCCTTAAAACACTAGTGCTTAGGAAATCTATTGGAGGCAGAAGCCGTCAAGGGTAGCTTAGGGTTAGGGTTAGGGTTATGGTGAGGGTTAGGGTACGGCTTAGGGTACGGGTTCGGGGAGGGGTTCGGGAGGGCGTAGGGTATGGGTTAGGGTTAGGGTTAGGGCTAGTGTTAGGGTTAGGGCTCGGTTTAGGGTACAGGTTAGGATTAGGGTACGCGTTAGGGTTAGGGTAGGGGTTAAGGTTAGTGTACGCGTTAGGGTGAGGGTAGTTATTAAACCTATCCCACTCTCTAGATACCCCTTAGCACGTACAGGTATATTATTGGGGGTCCAGCCATGGAGAAGAGTTTAGACACTAGGAGAAGATAAGGAACACACCCATTATCAAGAAATCACATTAGGATTCTCTTTTTAAACTGTTCCTTAAAACACTAGTGCTTAGGAAATCTATTGGAGGCAGAAGCAGTCAAGGGTAGCTTAGGGTTAGGGTTAGGGTTATGGTGAGGGTTAGGGTACGGCTTACGATACGGGTTCGGGGAGGGGTTTGGGTAGGGCGTAGGGTAGGGGTTAGGGTTAGGGTTAGGGCTAGTGTTAGGGTTAGGGCTCGGTTTAGGGTACGGGTTAGGATTAGGGTATGCGTTAGGGTTAGGGTAGGGGTTAGGGTTAGGATACGCGTTAGGGTGAGGGTAGTTATTAAACCTATCCCAGTCTCTAGATACCCCTTAGCACGTAAAGGAATATTATTTGGGGGTCCAGCCATGGAGAAGAGTTTAGACACGAGGAGAAGATAAGGAACACACCCATTATCAAGAAATCACATAAGGATTCTCTTTTTAACATGTTCCTTAAAACACTAGTGCTTAGGAAATCTATTGGAGGCAGAAGCCGTCAAGGGTAGCTTAGGGTTAGGGTTAGGGTTAGGGTGAGGGTTAGGGTACGGCTTAGGGTACGGGTTCGGGGAGGGGTTCGGGTAGGGCGTAGGGTATGGGTTAGGGTTAGGGTTAGGGCTAGTGTTAGGGTTAGGGCTCGGTTTAGGGTACAGGTTAGGATTAGGGTACGCGTTAGGGTTAGGGTAGGGGTTAAGGTTAGTGTACGCGTTAGGGTGAGGGTAGTTATTAAACCTATCCCACTCTCTAGATACCCCTTAGCACGTACAGGTATATTATTGGGGGTCCAGCCATGGAGAAGAGTTTAGACACTAGGAGAAGATAAGGAACACACCCATTATCAAGAAATCACATTAGGATTCTCTTTTTAACCTGTTCCTTAAAACACTAGTGCTGAGGAAATCTATTGGAGGCAGAAGCAGTCAAGGGTAGCTTAGGGTTAGGGTTAGGGTTAGGGTGAGGGTTAGGGTACGGCTTAGGGTACGGGTTCGGGGAGGGGTTCGGGTAGGGCGTAGGGTATGGGTTAGGGTTAGGGTTAGGGCTAGTGTTAGGGTTAGGGCTCGGTTTAGGGTACAGGTTAGGATTAGGGTACGCGTTAGGGTTAGGGTAGGGGTTATGGTTAGGGTACGCGTTAGGGTGGGGGTAGTTATTAAACCTATCACACTCTCTAGATACCCCTTAGCACGTAAAGGACTATTATTTGGGGGTCCAGCCATGGGGAAGAGTTTAGACACGAGGAGAAGATAAGGAACACACCCATTATCAAGAAATCACAATGTGATTCTCTTTTTAAACTGTTCCTTAAAACACTAGTGCTTAGGAAATCTATTGGAGGCAGAAGCAGTCAAGGGTAGCTTAGGGTTAGGGTTAGGGTTAGGGTGAGGGTTAGGGTACGGGTTAGGGGAGGGGTTCGGGTAGGCCGTAGGGTATGGGTTAGGGTTAGGGTTAGGGTTAGTGTTAGGGTTAGGGCTCGGTTAAGGGTACGGGTTAGGATTAGGGTACGCGTTAGTGTTAGGGTAGTGGTTAGGGTTAGGGTACGCTTTAGGGTGAGGGTAGTTATTAAACCTATCCCACTCTCTAGATACCCCTTAGCACGTAAAGGAATATTATTTGGGGGTCCAGCCATGGAGAAGAATTTAGACACTAGGAGAAGATAAGGAACACACCCATTATCAAGAAATCACAATATGATTCTCTTTTTAAACTGTTCCTTAAAACACTAGTGCTTAGGAAATCTATTGGAGGCAGAAGCAGTCAAGGGTAGCTTAGGGTTAGGGTTAGGGTTAGGGTGAGGGTTAGGGTACGGCTTACGATACGGGTTCGGGGAGGGTTTCGGGTAGGGCGTAGGTTATGGGTTAGGGTTAGGGTTAGGGCTAGTGTTAGGGTTAGGGCTCGATTTAGGGTACGGGTTAGGATTAGGGTACGCGTTAGGGTTAGGGTAGGGGTTAGGGTTAGGATACGCTTTAGGGTGAGGGTAGTTATTAAACCTATCCCACTCTCTAGATACCCCTTAGCACGTAAGGGAATATTATTTGGGGGTCCAGCCATGGAGAAGAGTTTAGACACGAGGAGAAGATAAGGAACACACCCATTATCAAGAAATCACATAAGGATTCTCTTTTTAACATGTTCCTTAAAACACTAGTGCTTAGGAAATCTATTGGAGGCAGAAGCCGTCAAGGGTAGCTTAGGGTTAGGGTTAGGGTTATGGTGAGGGTTAGGGTACGGCTTAGGGTACGGGTTCGGGGAGGGGTTCGGGAGGGCGTAGGGTATGGGTTAGGGTTAGGGTTAGGGCTAGTGTTAGGGTTAGGGCTCGGTTTAGGGTACAGGTTAGGATTAGGGTACGCGTTAGGGTTAGGGTAGGGGTTAAGGTTAGTGTACGCGTTAGGGTGAGGGTAGTTATTAAACCTATCCCACTCTCTAGATACCCCTTAGCACGTACAGGTATATTATTGGGGGTCCAGCCATGGAGAAGAGTTTAGACACTAGGAGAAGATAAGGAACACACCCATTATCAAGAAATCACATTAGGATTCTCTTTTTAAACTATTCCTTAAAACACTAGTGCTTAGGAAATCTATTGGAGGCAGAAGCAGTCAAGGGTAGCTTAGGGTTAGGGTTAGGGTTATGGTGAGGGTTAGGGTACGGCTTACGATACGGGTTCGGGGAGGGGTTTGGGTAGGGCGTAGGGTAGGGGTTAGGGTTAGGGTTAGGGCTAGTGTTAGGGTTAGGGCTCGGTTTAGGGTACGGGTTAGGATTAGGGTATGCGTTAGGGTTAGGGTAGGGGTTAGGGTTAGGATACGCGTTAGGGTGAGGGTAGTTATTAAACCTATCCCACTCTCTAGATACCCCTTAGCACGTAAAGGAATATTATTTGGGGGTCCAGCCATGGAGAAGAGTTTAGACACGAGGAGAAGATAAGGAACACACCCATTATCAAGAAATCACATAAGGATTCTCTTTTTAACATGTTCCTTAAAACACTAGTGCTTAGGAAATCTATTGGAGGCAGAAGCCGTCAAGGGTAGCTTAGGGTTAGGGTTAGGGTTAGGGTGAGGGTTAGGGTACGGCTTAGGGTACGGGTTCGGGGAGGGGTTCGGGTAGGGCGTAGGGTATGGGTTAGGGTTAGGGTTAGGGCTAGTGTTAGGGTTAGGGCTCGGTTTAGGGTACAGGTTAGGATTAGGGTACGCGTTAGGGTTAGGGTAGGGGTTAAGGTTAGTGTACGCGTTAGGGTGAGGGTAGTTATTAAACCTATCCCACTCTCTAGATACCCCTTAGCACGTACAGGTATATTATTGGGGGTCCAGCCATGGAGAAGAGTTTAGACACTAGGAGAAGATAAGGAACACACCCATTATCAAGAAATCACATTAGGATTCTCTTTTTAACCTGTTCCTTAAAACACTAGTGCTGAGGAAATCTATTGGAGGCAGAAGCAGTCAAGGGTAGCTTAGGGTTAGGGTTAGGGTTAGGGTGAGGGTTAGGGTACGGCTTAGGGTACGGGTTCGGGGAGGGGTTCGGGTAGGGCGTAGGGTATGGGTTAGGGTTAGGGTTAGGGCTAGTGTTAGGGTTAGGGCTCGGTTTAGGGTACAGGTTAGGATTAGGGTACGCGTTAGGGTTAGGGTAGGGGTTATGGTTAGGGTACGCGTTAGGTTGGGGGTAGTTATTAAACCTATCACACTCTCTAGATACCCCTTAGCACGTAAAGGACTATTATTTGGGGGTCCAGCCATGGGGAAGAGTTTAGACACGAGGAGAAGATAAGGAACACACCCATTATCAAGAAATCACAATGTGATTCTCTTTTTAAACTGTTCCTTAAAACACTAGTGCTTAGGAAATCTATTGGAGGCAGAAGCAGTCAAGGGTAGCTTAGGGTTAGGGTTAGGGTTAGGGTGAGGGTTAGGGTACGGGTTAGGGGAGGGGTTCGGGTAGGCCGTAGGGTATGGGTTAGGGTTAGGGTTAGGGTTAGTGTTAGGGTTAGGGCTCGGTTAAGGGTACGGGTTAGGATTAGGGTACGCGTTAGTGTTAGGGTAGTGGTTAGGGTTAGGGTACGCTTTAGGGTGAGGGTAGTTATTAAACCTATCCCACTCTCTAGATACCCCTTAGCACGTAAAGGAATATTATTTGGGGGTCCAGCCATGGAGAAGAATTTAGACACTAGGAGAAGATAAGGAACACACCCATTATCAAGAAATCACAATATGATTCTCTTTTTAAACTGTTCCTTAAAACACTAGTGCTTAGGAAATCTATTGGAGGCAGAAGCAGTCAAGGGTAGCTTAGGGTTAGGGTTAGGGTTAGGGTGAGGGTTAGGGTACGGCTTACGATACGGGTTCGGGGAGGGTTTCGGGTAGGGCGTAGGTTATGGGTTAGGGTTAGGGTTAGGGCTAGTGTTAGGGTTAGGGCTCGATTTAGGGTACGGGTTAGGATTAGGGTACGCGTTAGGGTTAGGGTAGGGGTTAGGGTTAGGATACGCTTTAGGGTGAGGGTAGTTATTAAACCTATCCCACTCTCTAGATACCCCTTAGCACGTAAGGGAATATTATTTGGGGGTCCAGCCATGGAGAAGAGTTTAGACACGAGGAGAAGATAAGGAACACACCCATTATCAAGAAATCACATTAGGATTCTCTTTTTAACATGTTCCTTAAAACACTAGTGCTTAGGAAATCTATTGGAGGCAGAAGCCGTCAAGGGTAGCTTAGGGTTAGGGTTAGGGTTAGGGTGAGGGTTAGGGTACGGCTTAGGGTACGGGTTCGGGGAGGGGTTCGGGTAGGGCGTAGGGTATGGGTTAGGGTTAGGGTTAGGGCTAGTGTTAGGGTTAGGGCTCGGTTTAGGGTACAGGTTAGGATTAGGGTACGCGTTAGGGTTAGGGTAGGGGTTAAGGTTAGTGTACGCGTTAGGGTGAGGGTAGTTATTAAACCTATCCCACTCTCTAGATAGCCCTTAGCACGTACAGGTATATTATTGGGGGTCCAGCCATGGAGAAGAGTTTAGACACTAGGAGAAGATAAGGAACACACCCATTATCAAGAAATCACATTAGGATTCTCTTTTTAACCTGTTCCTTAAAACACTAGTGCTTAGGAAATCTATTGGAGGCAGAAGCAGTCAAGGGTAGCTTAGGGTTAGGGTTAGGGTTAGGGTGAGGGTTAGGGTACGGCTTAGGGTACGGGTTCGGGGAGGGGTTCGGGTAGGGCGTAGGGTATGGGTTAGGGTTAGGGTTAGGGTTAGTGTTAGGGTTAGGGCTCGGTTTAGGGTACGGGTTAGGATTAGGGTACGCGTTAGGGTTAGGGTAGGGGTTAGGGTTAGGGTACGCGATAGGGTGAGGTTAGTTCTTAAACCTATCCCACTCTCTAGATACCCCTTAGTACGTAAAGGAATATTATTTGGGGGTCCAGCCATGGAGAAGAGTTTAGACACTAGGAGAAGATAAGGAACACACCCATTATCAAGAAATCACATTAGGATTCTCTTTTTAACCTGTCTCTTAAAACACTAGTGCTTAGGAAATCTATTGGAGGCAGAAGCCGTCAAGGGTAGCTTAGGGTTAGGGTTAGGGTTAGGGTGAGGGTTAGGGTATGGCTTAGGGTACGGCTTCGGGGAGGGGTTCGGGTAGGGCGTAGGGTATGGGTTAGGGTTAGGGTTAGGGTTAGTGTTAGGGTTAGGGCTCGCTTTAGGTTACGGGTTAGGATTAGGGTACGCGTTAGGGTTACGGTAGGGGTTAGGGTTAGGTTACGCGTTAGGGTGGGGGTAGTTATTAAACCTATCACACTCTCTAGATACCCCTTAGCACGTAAAGGACTATTATTTGGGGGTCCAGCCATGGAGAAGAGTTTAGACACGAGGAGAAGATAAGGAACACACCCATTATCAAGAAATCACAATGTGATTCTCTTTTTAAAGTGTTCCTTAAAACACTAGTGCTTAGGAAATCTATTGGAGGCAGAAGCAGTCAAGGGTAGCTTAGGGTTAGGGTTAGGGTTAGGGTGAGGGTTAGGGTACGGCTTAGGGTACGGGTTCGGGGAGGGGTTCGGGTAGGGCGTAGGGTATGGGTTAGGGTTAGGGTTAGGGCTAGTGTTAGGGTTAGGGCTCGGTTTAGGGTACGGGTTAGGATTAGGGTATGCGTTAGGGTTAGGGTAGGGGTTAGGGTTAGGATACGCATTAGGGTGAGGGAAGTTATTAAACCTATCCCACTCTCTAGATAGCCCTTAGCACGAAAAGGAATATTATTTGGGGGTCCAGCCATGGGGAAGAGTTTAGACACGAGGAGAAGATAAGGAACACACCCATTATCAAGAAATCACAATGTGATTCTCTTTTTAAACTGTTCCTTAAAACACTAGTGCTTAGGAAATCTATTGGAGGCAGAAGCAGTCAAGGGTAGCTTAGGGTTAGGGTTAGGGTTAGGGTGAGGGTTAGGGTACGGCTTAGGGTACGGGTTCGGGGAGGGGTTCGGGTAGGGCGTAGGGTATGGGTTAGGGTTAGGGCTAGTGTTAGGGTTAGGGCTCGGTTTAGGGTACAGGTTAGGATTAGGGTACGCGTTAGGGTTAGGGTAGGGGTTAAGGTTAGTGTACGCTTTAGGGTGAGGGTAGTTATTAAACCTATCCCACTCTCTAGATACCCCTTAGCACGTACAGGTATATTATTGGGGGTCCAGCCATGGAGAAGAGTTTAGACACTAGGAGAAGATAAGGAACACACCCATTATCAAGAAATCACATTAGGATTCTCTTTTTAACCTGTTCCTTAAAACACTAGTGCTTAGGAAATCTATTGGAGGCAGAAGCAGTCAAGGGTAGCTTAGGGTTAGGGTTAGGGTTAGGGTGAGGGTTAGGGTATGGCTTAGGGTACGGGTTCGGGGAGGGGTTCGGGTAGGGCGTAGGGTATGGGTTAGGGTTAGGGTTAGGGTTAGTGTTAGGGTTAGGGCTCGGTTTAGGGTATGGGTTAGGATTAGGGTACGCGTTAGGGTTAGGGTAGGGGTTAGGGTTAGGGTACGCATTAGGGTCGGGGTAGTTATTAAAATTATCACACTCTCTAGATACCCCTTAGCACGTAAAGGAATATTATTTGGGGGTCCAGCCATGGAGAAGAGTTTAGACACTAGGAGAAGATAAGGAACACACCCATTATCACGAAATCACATTAGGATTCTCTTTTTAACCTGTTCCTTAAAACACTATTGCTTAGGAAATCTAATGGAGGCAGAAGCCGTCAAGGGTAGCTTAGGGTTAGGATTAGGGTTAGGGTGAGGGTTAGGGTACGGCTTAGGGTACGGGTTCGGTGAGGGGTTCGGGTAGGGCGTAGGGTATGGGTTAGGGTTAGGGTTAGGGTTAGTGTTAGGGTTAGGGCTCGGTTTAGGGTACGGGTTAGGATTAGGGTACGCGTTAGGGTTAGGGTAGGGGTTATGGTTAGGGTACGCGTTAGGGTGGGGGTAGTTATTAAACCAATCACACTCTATAGATACCCCTTAGCACGTAAAGGACTATTATTTGGGGGTCCAGCCATGGAGAAGAGTTTAGACATGAGGAGAAGATAAGGAACACACCCATTATCAAGAAATCACAATGTGATTCTCTTTTTAAACTGTTCCTTAAAACACTAGTGCTTAGGAAATCTATTGGAGGCAGAAGCAGTCAAGGGTAGCTTAGGGTTAGGGTTAGGGTTAGGGTGAGGGTTAGGGTACGGCTCAGGGTACGGGTTCGGGGAGGGGTTCTGGTAGGCCGTAGGGTATGGGTTAGGGTTAGGGTTAGGGTTAGTGTTAGGGTTAGGGCTCGGTTTAGGGTACGGGTTAGGATTAGGGTACGCGTTAGTGTTAGGGTAGTGGTTAGGGTTAGGGTACGCTTTAGGGTGAGGGTAGTTATTAAACCTATCCCACTCTCTAGATACCCCTTAGCACGTAAAGGACTATTATTTGGGGGTCCAGCCATGGAGAAGAGTTTAGACACGAGGAGAAGATAAGGAACACACCCATTATCAAGAAATCACAATATGATTCTCTTTTTAAACTGTTCCTTAAAACACTAGTGCTTAGGAAATCTATTGGAGGCAGAAGCAGTCAAGGGTAGCTTAGGGTTAGGGTTAGGGTTAGGGTGAGGGTTAGGGTACGGCTTACGATAGGGGTTCGGGGAGGGATTCGGGTAGGGCGTAGGGTATGGGTTAGGGTTAGGGTTAGGGCTAGTGTTAGGGTTAGGGCTCGGTTTAGGGTACGGGTTAGGATTAGGGTATGCGTTAGGGTTAGGGTAGGGGTTAGGGTTAGGATACGCGTTAGGGTGAGGGTAGTTATTAAACCTATCCCACTCTCTAGATACCCCTTAGCACGTAAAGGAATATTATTTGGGGGTCCAGCCATGGAGAAGAGTTTAGACACGAGGAAAAGATAAGGAACACACCCATTATCAAGAAATCACATTAGGATTCTCTTTTAAACCTCTTCCTTAAATCAATAGTGCTTAGGAAATCTATTGGAGGCAGAAGCCGTCAAGGGTAGCTTAGGGTTAGGGTTAGGGTTAGGGTGAGGGTTAGGGTACGGCTTAGGGTACGGGTTCGGGGAGGGGTTCGGGTAGGGCGTAGGGTATGGGTTAGAGTTAGGGTTAGGGTTAGTGTTAGGGTTAGGGCTCGGTTTAGGGTACGGGTTAGGATTAGGGTACGCGTTAGTGTTAGGGTAGGGGTTAGGGTTAGGGTACGCTTTAGGGTGAGGGTAGTTATTAAACCTATCCCACTCTCTAGATACCCCTTAGCACGTAAAGGAATATTATTTGGGGGTCCAGCCATGGAGAAGGGTTTAGACACTAGGAGAAGATAAGGAACACACCAATTATCATGAAATCACAATATGATTCTCTTTTTAAACTGTTCCTTAAAACACTAGTGGTTAGGAAATCTATTGGAGGCAGAAGCAGTCAAGGGTAGCTTAGGGTTAGGGTTAGGGTTAGGGTGAGGGTTAGGGTACGGCTTAGGGTACGGGTTCGGGCAGGGTTTCGGGTAGGGCGTAGGGTATGGGTTAGGGTTAGGGTTAGGGTTAGTGTTAGAGTTAGGGCTCGGTTTAGGGTACGGGTTAGGATTAGGGTACTCGTTAGGGTTAGGGTAGCGGTTAGGGTTAGGGTACGCGTTAGGGTGAGGGTAGTTATTAAACCTATCACACTCTCTAGATACACCTTAGCACGTAAAGGAATATTATTTGGGGGTCCAGCCATGGAGAAGAGTTTAGACACTAGGAGAAGATAAGGAACACACCCATTATCACGAAATCACATTAGGATTCTCTTTTTAACCTGTTCCTTAAAACACTAGTGCTTAGGAAATCTACGGGAGGCAGAAGCAGTCAAGGGTAGATTAGGGTTAGGGTTAGGGTTAGGGTGAGGGTTAGGGTACGGTTTAGGGTACGGGTTCAGGGAGGGGTTCGGGTAGGGCGTAGGGTATGGGTTAGGGTTAGGGTTAGGGTTAGTGTTAGGGTTAGGGCTCGGTTTAGGGTACGGGTTAGGATTAGGGTACGCGCTAGGGTTAGGGTAGGGGTTAGGGTTAGGGTACGCGTTAGGGTGAGGGTAGTTATTAAACCTATCACACTCTCTAGATACCCCTTAGCACATAAAGGAATATTATTTGGGGGTCCAGCCATGGAGAAGAGTTTAGACACGAGGAGAAGATAAGGAACACACCCATTATCAAGAAATCACATTAGGATTCTCTTTTTAACATGTTCCTTAAAACACTAGTGCTTAGGAAATCTATTGGAGGCAGAAGTCGTCAAGGGTAGCTTAGGGTTAGGGTTAGGGTTAGGGTGAGGGTTAGGGTACTTCTTAGGGTACGGGTTGGGGGAGGGGTTCGGGTAGGGCGTAGGGTATGGGTTAGGGTTAGGGTTAGGGCTAGTGTTAGGGTTAGGGCTCGGTTTAGGGTACAGGTTAGGATTAGGGTACGCGTTAGGGTCAGGGTAGGGGTTAGGGTTAGTGTACGCGTTAGGGTGAGGGTAGTTATTAAACCTATCCCACTCTCTAGATAACCCTTAGCACGTACAGGAATATTATTGGGGGTCCAGCCATGGAGAAGAGTTTAGACACTAGGAGAAGATAAGGAACACACCCATTATCACGAAATCACATTAGGATTCTCTTTTTAACCTGTTCCTTAAAACACTAGTTCTTAGGAAATCTATTGGAGGCAGAAGCAGTCAAGGGTAGCTTAGGGTTAGGGTTAGGGTTAGGGTGAGGGTTAGGGTACGGCTTAGGGTACGGGTTCGGGGAGGGGTTCCGGTAGGGCGTAGGGTATGGGTTAGGGTTAGGGTTAGGGCTAGTGTTAGGGTTAGGGCTCGGTTTAGGGTACGGGTTAGGATTAGGGTACGCGTTAGGGTTCGGGTAGGGGTTAGGGTTAGGGTACGCGTTAGTGTGAGGGTAGTTATTAAACCTATCCCACTCTCTAGATACCCCTTAGCACGTAAAGGAATATTATTTGGGAGTCCAGGCACGGAGAAGAGTTTAGACACGAGGAGAAGATAAGGAACACACCCATTATCAAGAAATCACATTAGGATTCTCTTTTTAACCTGTTCCTTAAAACACTAGTGCTTAGGAAATCTATTGGAGGCAGAAGCCGTCAAGTGTAGCTTAGGGTTAGGGTTAGGGTTAGGGTGAGGGTTAGGGTACGGTTTAGGGTACGGGTTCAGGGAGGGGTTCGGGTAGGGCGTAGGGTATGGGTTAGGGTTAGGGTTAGAGTTAGTGTTAGGGTTAGGGCTCGGTTTAGGGTACGGGTTAGGATTAGGGTACGCGCTAGGGTTAGGGTAGGGGTTATGGTTAGGGTACGCGTTAGGGTGAGGGTAGTTATTAAACCTATCACACTCTCTAGATACCCCTTAGCACATAAAGGAATATTATTTGGGGGTCCAGCCATGGAGAAGAGTTTAGACACGAGGAGAAGACAAGGAACACACGCATTATCAAGAAATCATATTAGGATTCTCTTTTTAACATGTTCCTTACAACACTAGTGCTTAGGAAATCTATTGGAGGCAGAAGCCGTCAAGGGTAGCTTAGGGTTAGGGTTAGGGTTAGGATGAGGGTTAGGGTACGGCTTAGGGTACGGGTTCGGGGAGGTGTTCGGGTAGGGCGTAGGGTATGGGTTAGGGTTAGGGTTAGGGCTAGTGTTAGGTTTAGGGCTCGGTTTAGGGTACGGGTTAGGATTAGGGTACGCGTTAGGGTTAGGGTAGGGGTTAGGGTTAGTGTACGCGTTAGGGTGAGGGTAGTTATTAAACCTATCCCACTCTCTAGATAATCCTTAGCACGTAAAGGAATATTATTGGGGGTCCAGCCATGGAGAAGAGTTTAGACACGAGGAGAAGATAAGGAACACACCCATTATCAAGAAATCACATTAGGATTCTCTTTTTAACCTGTTCCTTAAAACACTAGTGCTTAGGAAATCTATTGGAGGCAGAAGCAGTCAAGGGTAGCTTAGGGTTAGGGTTAGGGTTAGGGTGAGGGTTAGGGTACGGCTTAGGGTACGGGTTCGGGGACGGGTTCGGGTAGGGCGTAGGGTATGGGTTAGGGTTAGGGTTAGGGCTAGTGTTAGGGTTAGGGTACGGTTTAGGGTACGGGTTAGGATTAGGGTACGCGTTAGGGTTAGGGTAGGGGTTAGGGTTAGGGTACGCGTTAGGGTGGGGGCAGTTATTAAACCTATCACACTCTCTAGATACCCCTTAGCACGTAAAGGAATATTATTTGGGGGTCCAGCCATGGAGAAGAGTTTAGACACGAGGAGAAGATAAGGAACACACCCATTATCAAGAAATCACATTAGGATTCTCTTTTTAACCTGTTCCTTAAAACACTAGTGCTTAGGAAATCTATTGGAGGCAGAAGCCATCAAGGGTAGCTTAGGGTTAGGGTTAGGGTTAGGGCGAGGGTTAGGGTACGGCTTAGGGTACGGGTTCGGGGAGGGGTTCGGGTAGGGCGTAGGGTATGGGTTAGGGTTAGGGTTAGGGTTAGTGTTAGGGTTAGGGCTCGGTTTAGGGTACGGGTTAGGATTAGGGTACGCGTTAGGGTTAGGCTAGGGGTTAGGGTTAGGGTACGCGTTAGGGTGGGCGTAGTTATTAAACCTATCACACTCTCTAGATACCCCTTAGCACGTAAAGGACTATTATTTGGGGGTCCAGCCATGGAGAAGAGTTTAGACACGAGGAGAAGATAAGGAACACACCCATTATCAAGAAATCACAATGTGATTCTCTTTTTAAACTGTTCCTTAAAACACTAGTGCTTAGGAAATCTATTGGAGGCAGAAGCAGTCAAGGGTAGCTTAGGGTTAGGGTTAGGGTTAGGGTGAGGGTTAGGGTACCGCTTAGGGTACGGGTTCGGGGAGGGGTTCGGGTAGGGCGTAGGGTATGGGTTAGTGTTAGGGTTAGGGCTAGTGTTAGGGTTAGGGCTCGGTTTAGGGTACGGGTTAGGATTAGGGTATGCGTTAGGGTTAGGGTAGGGGTTAGGGTTAGGATACGCGTTAGGGTGAGGGAAGTTATTAAACCTATCCCACTCTCTAGATACCCCTTAGCACGAAAAGGAATATTATTTGGGGGTCCAGCCATGGAGAAGAGTTTAGACACAAGGAGAAGATAAGGAACACACCCATTATCAAGAAATCACATTAGGATTCTCTTTTTAACATGTTCCTTAAAACACTAGTGCTTAGGAAATCTATTGGAGGCAGAAGCCATCAAGGGTAGCTTAGGGTTAGGGTTAGGGTTAGGGTGAGGGTTAGGGTACGGTTTAGGGTACGGGTTCGGGGAGGGGTTCGGGTAGGGCGTAGGGTATGGGTTAGGGTTAGGGTTAGGGTTAGTGTTAGGGTTAGGGCTCGGTTTAGGGTACGGGTTAGGATTAGGGTACGCGTTAGGGTTAGGGTAGGGGTTAGGGTTAGGATACGCTTTAGGGTGAGGGTAGTTATTAAACCTATCCCACTCTCTAGATACCCCTTAGCACGTAAGGGGATATTATTTGGGGGTCCAGCCATGGAGAAGGGTTTAGACACTAGGAGAAGATAAGGAACACACCCATTATCAAGAAATCACAATATGATTCTCTTTTTAAACTGTTCCTTAAAACACTAGTGCTTAGGAAATCTATTGGAGGCAGAAGCAGTCAAGGGTAGCTTAGGGTTAGGGTTAGGGTTAGGGTGAGGGTTAGGGTACGGCTTAGGGTACGGGTTCGGGGAGGGTTTCGGGTAGGGCGTAGGGTATGGGTTAGGGTTAGGGTTAGGGTTAGTGTTAGGGTTAGGGCTCGGTTTAGGGTACGGGTTAGGATTAGGGTACTCGTTAGGGTTAGGGTAGCGGTTAGGGTTAGGGTACGCGTTAGGGTGAGGGTAGTTATTAAACCTATCCCACTCTCTAGATACCCCTTAGCACGTAAAGGAATATTATTTGGGGGTCCAGCCATGGAGAAGAGTTTAGACACTAGGAAAAGATAAGGAACACACCCATTATCACGAAATCACATTAGGATTCTCTTTTTAACCTGTTCCTTAAAACACTAGTGCTTAGGAAATCTATTGGAGGCAGAAGCAGTCAAGGGTAGCTTAGGGTTAGGGTTAGGGTTAGGGTGAGGGTTAGGGTACGGCTTAGGGTACGGGTTCGGGGAGGGGTTCGGGTAGGGCGTAGGGTATGTGTTAGGGTTAGGGTTAGGGCTAGTGTTAGGGTTAGGGCTCGGTTTAGGGTACGGGTTAGGATTAGGGTACGCGTTAGGGTTAGGGTAGGGGTTAGGGTTAGTGTACGCGTTCGGGTGAGGGTAGTTATTAAACCTATCCCACTCTCTAGATACCCCTTAGCACGTACAGGAATATTATTGGGGGTCCAGCCATGGAGAAGAGTTTAGACACTAGGAGAAGATAAGGAACACACCCATTATCAAGAAATCACATTAGGATTCTCTTTTTAACCTGTTCCTTAAAACACTAGTGCTTAGGAAATCTATTGGAGGCAGAAGCAGTCAAGGGTAGCTTAGGGTTAGGGTTAGGGTTAGGGTGAGGGTTAGGGTACGGCTTAGGGTACGGGTTCGGGGAGGGGTTCGGATAGGGCGTAGGCTATGGGTTAGGGTTAGTGTTAGGGTTAGTGTTAGGGTTAGGGCTCGGTTTAGGGTACGGGTTAGGATTAGGGTACGCGTTAGGGTTAGGGTAGGGGTTAGGGTTAGGGTATGCGATAGGGTGAGGTTAGTTATTAAACCTATCCCACTCTCTAGATACCCCTTAGCACCTAAAGGAATATTATTTGGGGGTCCAGCCATGGAGAAGAGTTTAGACACTAGGAGAAGATAAGGAACACACCCATTATCAAGAAATCACATTAGGATTCTCTTTTTAACCTGTTCCTTAAAACACTAGTGCTTAGGAAATCTATTGGAGGCAGAAGCCGTCAAGGGTAGCTTAGGGTTAGGGTTAGGGTTAGGGTGAGGGTTAGGGTACGGCTTAGGGTACGGGTTCGGGGAGGGGTTCGGTTAGGCCGTAGGGTATGGTTTAGGGTTAGGGTTAGGGTTAGTGTTAGGGTTAGGGCTCGGTTTAGGGTACGGGTTAGGATTAGGGTACGCGTTAGTGTTAGGGTAGTGGTTAGAGTTAGGGTACGCTTTAGGGTGAGGGTAGTTATTAAACCTATCCCACTCTCTAGATACCCCTTAGCACGTAAAGGAATATTATTTGGGGGTCCAGCCATGGAGAAGAGTTTAGACACTAGGAGAAGATAAGGAACACACCCATTATCAAGAAATCACCATATGATTCTCTTTTTAAACTGTTCCTTAAAACACTAGTGCTTAGGAAATCTATTGGAGGCAGAAGCAGTCAAGGGTAGCTTAGGGTTAGGGTTAGGGTTAGGGTGAGGGTTAGGGTACGGCTTAGGGTACGGGTTCGGGGAGGGGTTCCGGTAGGGCGTAGGCTATGGGTTAGGGTTAGTGTTAGGGTTAGTGTTAGGATTAGGGCTCGGTTTAGGGTACGGGTTAGGATTAGGTTATGCGTTAGGGTTAGGGTAGGGGTTAGGGTTAGGATACGCTTTAGGGTGAGGGTAGTTATTAAACCTATCCCACTCTCTAGATACCCCTTAGCACGTAAAGGAATATTATTTGTGGGTCCAGCCATGGAGAAGGGTTTAGACACTAGGAGAAGATAAGGAACACACCCATTATCAAGAAATCACAATATGATTCTCTTTTTAAACTGTTCCTTAAAACACTAGTGCTTAGGAAATCTATTGGAGGCAGAAGCAGTCAAGGGTAGCTTAGGGTTAGGGTTAGGGTTAGGGTGAGGGTTAGGGTACGGCTTAGGGTACGGGTTCGGGGAGGGTTTCGGGTAGGGCGTAGGGTATGGGTTAGGGTTCGGGTTAGGGTTAGTGTTAGGGTTAGGGCTCGGTTTAGGGTACGGGTTAGGATTAGGGTACTCGTTAGGGTTAGGGTAGCGGTTAGGGTTAGGGTACGCGTTAGGGTGAGGGTAGTTATTAAACCTTTCACACTCTCTAGATACCCCTTAGCACGTAAAGGAATATTATTTGGGGGTCCAGCCATGGAGAAGAGTTTAGACACTAGGAGAAGATAAGGAACACACCCATTATCACGAAATCACATTAGGATTCTCTTTTTAACCTGTTGCTTAAAACACTAGTGCTTAGGAAATCTATTGGAGGCAGAAGCAGTCAAGGGTAGCTTAGGGTTAGGGTTAGGGTTAGGGTGAGGGTTAGGGTACGGCTTAGGGTACGGGTTCGGGGAGGGGTTCGGGTAAGGCGTAAGGTATGGGTTAGGGTTAGGGTTAGGGCTAGTGTTAGGGTTAGGGCTCGGTTTAGGGTACGGGTTAGGATTAGGGTACGCGTTAGGGTTAGGGTAGGCGTTAGGGTTAGGGTACGCGTTAGGGTGAGGGTAGTTATTAAACCTATCACACTCTCTAGATAACCCTTAGCACATAAAGGAATATTATTTGGGGGTCCAGCCATGGAGAAGAGTTTAGACACGAGGAGAAGATAAGGAACACACCCATTATCAAGAAATCACATTAGGATTCTCTTTTTAACATGTTCCTTAAAACACTAGTGCTTAGGAAATCTCTTGGAGGCAGAAGCCGTCAAGGGTAGCTTAGGGTTAGGGTTAGGGTTAGGGTGAGGGTTAGGGTACGGCTTAGGGTACGGTTTAGGGGAGGGGTTCGGGTAGGGCGTAGGGTATGGGTTAGGGTTAGGGTTAGGGCTCGGTTTAGGGTACAGGTTAGGATTAGGGTACGCGTTAGGGTTAGGGTAGGGGTTAGGGTTAGTGTACGCGTTCGGGTGAGGGTAGTTATTAAACCTATCCCACTCTCTAGATACCCCTTAGCACGTACAGGAATATTATTGGGGGTCCAGCCATGGAGAAGAGTTTAGACACTAGGAGAAGATAAGGAACACTCCCATTATCACGAAATCACATTAGGATTCTCTTTTTAACCTGTTCCTTAAAACACTAGTGCTTAGGAAATCTATTGGAGGCAGAAGCAGTCAAGGGTAGCTTAGGGTTAGGGTTAGGGTTAGGGTGAGGGTTAGGGTATTGCTTAGGGTACGGGTTCGGGGAGGGGTTCGGGTAGGGCGTAGGGTATGGGTTAGGGTTAGGGTTAGGGCTAGTGTTAGGGTTAGGGCTCGGTTTAGGGTACGGGTTAGGATTAGGGTACGCGTTAGGGTTAGGGTAGGGGTTAGGGTTAGGGTATGCGATAGGGTGAGGTTAGTTATTAAACCTATCCCACTCTCTAGATACCCCTTAGCACGTAAAGGAATATTATTTGGGGGTCCAGCCATGGAGAAGAGTTTAGACACTAGGAGAAGATAAGGAACACACCCATTATCAAGAAATCACATTAGGATTCTCTTTTTAACCTGTTCCTTAAAACACTAGTGCTTAGGAAATCTATTGGAGGCAGAAGCCGTCAAGGGTAGCTTAGGGTTAGGGTTAGGGTTAGGGTGAGTGTTAGGGTACGGCTTACGATACGGGTTCGGGGAGGGGTTCGGGTAGGGCGTAGGGTATGTGTTAGGGTTAGGGTTAGGGCTAGTGTTAGGGTTAGGGCTCGGTTTAGGGTACGGGTTAGGATTAGGGTATGCGTTAGGGTTAGGGTAGGGGTTAGGGTTAGGATACGCTTTAGGGTGAGGGTAGTTATTAAACCTATCCCACTCTCTAGATACCCCTTAGCACGTAAAGGAATATTATTTGTGGGTCCAGCCATGGAGAAGGGTTTAGACACTAGGAGAATATAAGGAACACACCCATTATCAAGAAATCACAATATGATTCTCTTTTTAAACTGTTCCTTAAAACACTAGTGCTTAGGAAATCTATTGGAGGCAGAAGCAGTCAAGGGTAGCTTAGGGTTAGGGTTAGGGTTAGGGTGAGGGTTAGGGTACGGCTTAGGGTACGGGTTCGGGGAGGGTTTCGGGTAGGGCGTAGGGTATGGGTTAGGGTTAGGGTTAGGGTTAGTGTTAGGGTTAGGGCTCGGTTTAGGGTACGGGTTAGGATTAGGGTACTCGTTAGGGTTAGGGTAGCGGTTAGGGTTAGGGTACGCGTTAGGGTGAGGGTAGTTATTAAACCTATCACACTCTCTAGATACCCCTTAGCACATAAAGGAATATTATTTGGGTGTCCAGCCATGTTGAAGAGTTTAGACACGAGGAGAAGATAAGGAACACACCCATTATCAAGAAATCACATTAGGATTCTCTTTTTAACCTGTTCCTTAAAACACTAGTGCTTAGGAAATCTATTGGAGGCAGAAGCCGTCAAGGGTAGCTTAGTGTTAGGGTTAGGGTTAGGGTGAGGGTTAGGGTACGGTTTAGGGTACGGGTTCAGGGAGGGGTTCGGGTAGGGTGTAGGGTATGGGTTAGGGTTAGGGTTAGTGTTAGTGTTAGGGTTAGGGCTCGGTTTACGGTACGGGTTAGGATTAGGGTACGCGTTAGTGTTAGGGCAGGGGTTAGGTTTAGGGTACGCGTTAGGGTGGGGGTAGTTATTAAACCTATCACACTCTCTAGATACCCCTTAGCACGTAAAGGAATATTATTTGGGGGTCCAGCCATGGAGAAGAGTTTAGACACGAGGAGAAGATAAGGAACACACCCATTATCAAGAAATCACATTAGGATTCTCTTTTTAACCTGTTCCTTAAAACACTAGTGCTTAGGAAATCTATTGGAGGCAGAAGCAGTCAAGGGTAGCTTAGGGTTAGGGTTAGGGTTAGGGTGAGGGTTAGGGTACGGCTTAGGGTACGGGTTCGGGGAGGGGTTCGGGTAGGCCGTAGGGTATGGTTTAGGGTTAGGGTTAGGGTTAGTTTTAGGGTTAGGGCTCGGTTTAGGGTACGGGTTAGGATTAGGGTACGCGTTAGTGTTAGGGTAGTGGTTAGAGTTAGGGTACGCTTTAGGGTGAGGGTAGTTATTAAACCTATCCCACTCTCTAGATACCCCTTAGCACGTAAAGGAATATTATTTGGGGGTCCAGCCATGGAGAAGAGTTTAGACACTAGGAGAAGATAAGGAACACACCCATTATCAAGAAATCACCATATGATTCTCTTTTTAAACTGTTCCTTAAAACACTAGTGCTTAGGAAATCTATTGGAGGCAGAAGCAGTCAAGGGTAGCTTAGGGTTAGGGTTAGGGTTAGGGTGAGGGTTAGGGTACGGCTTAGGGTACGGGTTCGGGGAGGGGTTCCGGTAGGGCGTAGGCTATGGGTTAGGGTTAGTGTTAGGGTTAGTGTTAGGGTTAGGGCTCGGTTTAGGCTACGGGTTAGGATTAGGGTACGCGTTAGGGTTAGGGTAGGGGTTAGGGTTAGGGTATGCGATAGGGTGAGGTTAGTTATTAAACCTATCCCACTCTCTAGATACCCCTTAGCACGTAAAGGAATATTATTTGGGGGTCCAGCCATGGAGACGAGTTTAGACACTAGGAGAAGATAAGGAACACACCCATTATCAAGAAATCACATTAGGATTCTCTTTTTAACCTGTTCCTTAAAACACTAGTGCTTAGGAAATCTACTGGAGGCAGAAGCCGTCAAGGGTAGCTTAGGGTTAGGGTTAGGGTTAGGGTGAGGGTTAGGGTACGGCTTACGATACGGGTTCGGGGAGGGGTTCGGGTAGGGCGTAGGGTATGAGTTAGGGTTAGGGTTAGGGCTAGTGTTAGGGTTAGGGCTCGGTTTAGGGTACGGGTTAGGATTAGGGTATGCGTTAGGGTTAGGGTAGGGGTTAGGGTTAGGATACGCTTTAGGGTGAGGGTAGTTATTAAACCTATCCCACTCTCTAGATACCCCTTAGCACGTAAAGGAATATTATTTGTGGGTCCAGCCATGGAGAAGGGATTAGACACTAGGAGAAGATAAGGAACACACCCATTATCAAGAAATCACCATATGATTCTCTTTTTAAACTGTTCCTTAAAACACTAGTGCTTAGGAAATCTATTGGAGGCAGAAGCAGTCAAGGGTAGCTTAGGGTTAGGGTTAGGGTTAGGGTGAGGGTTAGGGTACGTCTTAGGGTACGGTTTCGGGGAGGTGTTCGGGTAGGGCGTAGGGTATGGGTTAGGGTTAGGGTTAGGGCTCGGTTTAGGGTACAGGTTAGGATTAGGGTACGCGTTAGGGTTAGGGTAGGGGTTAGGGTTAGTGTACGCGTTCGGGTGAGGGTAGTTATTAAACCTATCCCACTCTCTAGATACCCCTTAGCACGTACAGGAATATTATTGGGGGTCCAGCCATGGAGAAGAGTTTAGACACTAAGAGAAGATAAGGAACACACCCATTATCAAGAAAACACATTAGGATTCTCTTTTTAACCTGTTCCTTAAAACACTAGTGCTTAGGAAATCTATTGGAGGCAGAAGCAGTCAAGGGTAGCTTAGGGTTAGGGTTAGGGTTAGGGTGAGTGTTAGGGTATGGTTTAGGGTACGGGTTCGGGGAGGTGTTCGGGTAGGGCGTAGGGTATGGGTTAGGGTTAGGGTTAGGGTTAGTGTTAGGGTTAGGGCTCGGTTTAGGGTACGGGTTAGGATTAGGGTACGCGTTAGGGTTAGGGTAGGGGTTAGGGTTAGGGTACGCGTTAGGGTGGGGGTAGTTATTAAACCTATCACACTCTCTAGATACCCCTTAGCACGTAAAGGAATATTATTTGGGGTTCCAGACATGGAGAAGAGTTTAGACACTAGGAGAAGATAAGGAACACACCCATTATCACGAAATCACATTAGGATTCTCTTTTTAACCTGTTCCTTAAAACACTAGTGCTTAGGAAATCTATTGGAGGCAGAAGCAGTCAAGGGTAGCTTAGGGTTAGGGTTAGGGTTAGGGTGAGGGTTAGGGTACGGCTTAGGGTATGGGTTCGGGGAGGGGTTCGGGTAGGGCGTAGGGTATGGGTTAGGGTTAGGGTTAGGGCTAGTGTTAGGGTTAGGGCTCGGTTTAGGGTACGGGTTAGGATTAGGGTACACGTTAGGGTTCGGGTAGGGGTTAGGGTTAGGGTACGCGTTAGGGTGAGGGTAGTTATTAAACCTATCCCACTCTCTAGATACCCCTTAGCACGTAAAGGAATATTATTTGGGGGTCCAGCCATGGAGAAGAGTTTAGACACGAGGAGAAGATAAGGAACACACCCATTATCAAGAAAACACATTAGGATTCTCTTTTTAACCTGTTCTTTAAAACACTAGTGCTTAGGAAATCTATTGGAGGCAGAAGCCGTCAAGGGTAGCTTAGGGTTAGGGTTAGGGTTAGGCTGAGGGTTAGGGTACGGTTTAGGGTACGGGTTCAGGGAGGAGTTCGGGTAGGGCGTAGGGTATGGGTTAGGGTTAGGGTTAGAGTTAGTGTTAGGGTTAGGGCTCAGTTTAGGGTACGGGTTAGGATTAGGGTACGCGCTAGGGTTAGGGTAGGGGTTAGGGTTAGGGTATGCGTTAGGGTCAGGGTAGTTATTAAACCTATCACACTCTCTAGATACCCCTTAGCACATAAAGGAATATTATTTGGGGGTCCAGCCATGGAGAAGAGTTTAGACACGAGGAGAAGACAAGGAACACACCCATTATCAAGAAATCACATTAGGATTCTCTTTTTAACATGTTCCTTAAAACACTAGTGCTTAGGAAATCTATTGGAGGCAGAAGCAGTCAAGGGTAGCTTAGGGTTAGGGTTAGGGTTAGGGTGAGGGTTAGGGTACGGGTTAGGATTAGGGTACGCGTTAGTGTTAGGGTAGGGGTTAGGGTTAGGGTACGCTTTAGGGTGAGGGTAGTTATTAAACCTATCCCACTCTCTAGATACCCCTTAGCACGTAAAGGAATATTATTTGGGGGTCCAGCCATGGAGAAGGGTTTAGACACTAGGAGAAGATAAGGAACACACCCATTATCAAGAAATCACAATATGATTCTCTTTTTAAACGGTTCCTTAAAACACTAGTGGTTAGGAAACCTATTGGAGGCAGAAGCAGTCAAGGGTAGCTTAGGGTTAGGTTTAGGGTTAGGGTGAGGTTTAGGGTACGGCTTAGGGTACGGTTTCGGGGAGGGGTTCGGGTAGGGCGTAGGGTATGGTTTAGGGTTAGAGTTAGGGTTAGTGTTAGGGTTAGGGCTCGGTTTAGGGTACGGGTTAGGAGTAGGGTACTCGTTAGGGTTCGCGTAGCGGTTAGGGTTAGGCTACGCGTTAGGGTGAGGGTAGTTATTAAACCTATCACATTCTCTAGATACCCCTTAGCACGTAAAGGAATATTATTTGGGGGTCCAGCCATGGAGAAGAGTTTAGACACTAGGAGAAAATAAGGAACACACCCATTATCACGAAATCACATTAGGATTCTCTTTTTAACCTGTTCCTTAAAACACTAGTGCTTAGGAAATCTATTGGAGGCAGAAGCCGTCAAGGGTAGCTTAGGGTTAGGGTTAGGGTTAGGGTGAGGGTTAGGGTACGGCTTAGGGTACGGGTTCGGGGAGGGGTTCGGGTAGGGCGTAGGGTATGGGTTAGGGTTAGGGTTAGGGTTAGTGTTAGGGTTAGGGCTCGGTTTAGTGTACGGGTTAGGATTAGGGTACGCGTTAATGTTAGGGTAGGTGTTAGGGTTAGGGTACGCGATAGGGTGAGGTTAGTTATTAAACCTATCCCACTCTCTAGATACCCCTTAGTACGTAAAGGAATATTATTTGGGGGTCCAGCCATGGAGAAGAGTTTAGACACTAGGAGAAGATAAGGAACACACCCATTATCAAGAAATCACATTAGGATTCTCTTTTTAACCTGTTCCTTAAAACACTAGTGCTTAGGAAATCTATTGGAGGCAGAAGCAGTCAAGGGTAGCTTAGGGTTAGGGTTAGGGTTAGGGTGAGGGTTAGGGTATGGCTTAGGGTACGGGTTCGGGGAGGGGTTCGGGGAGGGCGTAGGGTATGGGTTAGGGTTAGGGTTAGGGTTAGTGTTAGGGTTAGGGCTCGGTTTAGGGTACGGGTTAGGATTAGGGTACGCGTTAGGGTTAGGGTAGGGGTTAGGGTTAGGGTACGCATTAGGGTGGGGTTAGTTATTAAACCTATCACACTCTCTAGATACCCCTAGCACGTACAGGAATATTATTGGGGGTCCAGCCATGGAGAAGAGTTTAGACACTAGGAGAAGATAAGGAACACACCCATTATCAAGAAATCACATTAGGATTCTCTTTTTAACCTGTTCCTTAAAACACTAGTGCTTAGGAAATCTATTGGAGGCAGAAGCAGTCAAGGGTAGCTTAGGGTTAGGGTTAGGGTTAGGGGTGAGGGTTAGGGTATGGCTTAGGGTACGGGTTCGGGGAGGGGTTCGGGTAGGGCGTAGGGTATGGGTTAGGGTTAGGGTTAGGGTTAGTGTTAGGGTTAGGGCTCGGTTTAGGGTACGGGTTAGGATTAGGGTACGCATTAGGGTTAGGGTAGGGGTTAGGGTTAGGGTACGCGTTAGGGTGGGGGTAGTTATTAAACCTATCACACTCTCTAGATACCCCTTAGCACGTAAAGGAATATTATTTGGGGTTCCAGACATGGAGAAGTGTTTAGACACTAGGAGAAGATAAGGAACACACCCATTATCACGAAATCACATTAGGATTCTCTTTTTAACCTGTTCCTTAAAACACTAGTGCTTAGGAAATCTATTGGAGGCAGAAGCAGTCAAGGGTAGCTTAGGGTTAGGGTTAGGGTTAGGGTGAGGGTTAGGGTACGGCTTAGGGTATGGGTTCGGGGAGGGGTTCGGGTAGGGCGTAGGGTATGGGTTAGGGTTAGGGTTAGGGCTAGTGTTAGGGTTAGGGCTCGGTTTAGGGTACGGGTTAGGATTAGGGTACACGTTAGGGTTCGGGTAGGGGTTAGGGTTAGGGTACGCGTTAGGGTGAGGGTAGTTATTAAACCTATCCCACTCTCTAGATACCCCTTAGCACGTAAAGGAATATTATTTGGGGGTCCAGCCATGGAGAAGAGTTTAGACACGAGGAGAAGATAAGGAACACACCCATTATCAAGAAATCACATTAGGATTCTCTTTTTAACCTGTTCCTTAAAACACTAGTGCTTAGGAAATCTATTGGAGGCAGAAGCCGTCAAGGGTAGCTTAGGGTTAGGGTTAGGGTTAGGGTGAGGGTTAGGGTACGGTTTAGGGTACGGGTTCAGGGAGGAGTTCGGGTAGGGCGTAGGGTATGGGTTAGGGTTAGGGTTAGAGTTAGTGTTAGGGTTAGGGCTCGGTTTAGGGTACGGGTTAGGATTAGGGTACGCGCTAGGGTTAGGGTAGGGGTTAGGGTTAGGGTATGCGTTAGGGTCAGGGTAGTTATTAAACCTATCACACTCTCTAGATACCCCTTAGCACATAAAGGAATATTATTTGGGGGTCCAGCCATGGAGAAGAGTTTAGACATGAGGAGAAGACAAGGAACACACCCATTATCAAGAAATCACATTAGGATTCTCTTTTTAACATGTTCCTTAAAACACTAGTGCTTAGGAAATCTATTGGAGGCAGAAGCAGTCAAGGGTAGCTTAGGGTTAGGGTTAGGGTTAGGGTGAGGGTTAGGGTACGGGTTAGGATTAGGGTACGCGTTAGTGTTAGGGTAGGGGTTAGGGTTAGGGTACGCTTTAGGGTGAGGGTAGTTATTAAACCTATCCCACTCTCTAGATACCCCTTAGCACGTAAAGGAATATTATTTGGGGGTCCAGCCATGGAGAAGGGTTTAGACACTAGGAGAAGATAAGGAACACACCCATTATCAAGAAATCACAATATGATTCTCTTTTTAAACGGTTCCTTAAAACACTAGTGGTTAGGAAACCTATTGGAGGCAGAAGCAGTCAAGGGTAGCTTAGGGTTAGGTTTAGGGTTAGGGTGAGGTTTAGGGTACGGCTTAGGGTACGGTTTCGGGGAGGGGTTCGGGTAGGGCGTAGGGTATGGTTTAGGGTTAGAGTTAGGGTTAGTGTTAGGGTTAGGGCTCGGTTTAGGGTACGGGTTAGGAGTAGGGTACTCGTTAGGGTTAGCGTAGCGGTTAGGGTTAGGCTACGCGTTAGGGTGAGGGTAGTTATTAAACCTATCACATTCTCTAGATACCCCTTAGCACGTAAAGGAATATTATTTGGGGGTCCAGCCATGGAGAAGAGTTTAGACACTAGGAGAAGATAAGGAACACACCCATTATCACGAAATCACATTAGGATTCTCTTTTTAACCTGTTCCTTAAAACACTAGTGCTTAGGAAATCTATTGGAGGCAGAAGCAGTCAAGGGTAGCTTAGGGTTAGGGTTAGGGTTAGGGTGAGGGTTAGGGTACGGCTTAGGGTACGGGTTCGGGGAGGGGTTCGGGTAGGGCGTAGGGTATGGGTTAGGGTTAGGGTTAGGGCTAGTGTTAGGGTTAGGGCTCGGTTTAGGGTACGGGTTAGGATTAGGGTACGCGTTAGGGTTAGGGTAGGGGTTAGGGTTAGGGTACGCGTTAGGGTGAGGGTAGTTATTAAACCTATCCCACTCTCTAGATACCCCTTAGCACGTAAAGGAATATTATTTGGGGGTCCAGCCATGGAGAAGAGTTTAGACACGAGGAGAAGATAAGGAACACACCCATTATCAAGAAATCACATTAGGATTCTCTTTTTAACCTGTTCCTTAAAACACTAGTGCTTAGGAAATCTATTGGAGGCAGAAGCCGTCAAGGGTAGCTTAGGGTTAGGGTTAGGGTTAGGGTGAGGGTTAGGGTACGGTTTAGGGTACGGGTTCAGGGAGGGGTTCGGGTAGGGCGTAGGGTATGGGTTAGGGTTAGGGTTAGAGTTAGTGTTAGGGTTAGGGCTCGGTTTAGGGTACGGGTTAGGATTAGGGTATGCGCTAGGGTTAGGGTAGCGGTTAGGGTTAGGGTACGCGTTAGCATGAGGGTAGTTATTAAACCTATCCCACTCTCTAGATACCCCTTCGCACGTATAGGAATATTATTTGGGGGTCCAGCCATGGAGAAGAGTTTAGACACGAGGAGAAGATAAGGAACACACCCATTATCAAGAAATCACATTAGGATTCTCTTTTTAACGTGTTCCTTAAAACACTAGTGCTTAGGAAATCTATTGGAGGCAGAAGCTGTCAAGGGTAGCTTAGGGTTAGGGTTAGGGTTAGGGTGAGGGTTAGGGTACGGCTTAGGGTACGGGTTCGGGGAGGGGTTCGGGTAGGGCGTAGGGTATGGGTTAGGGTTAGGGTTAGGGCTCGGTTTAGGGTACAGGTTAGGATTAGGGTACGCGTTAGGGTTAGGGTAGGGGTTAGGGTTAGTGTACGCGTTCGGGTGAGGGTAGTTATTAAACCTATCCCACTCTCTAGATACCCCTTAGCACGTACAGGAATATTATTGGGGGTCCAGCCATGGAGAAGAGTTTAGACACTAGGAGAAGATAAGGAACACTCCCATTATCACGAAATCACATTAGGATTCTCTTTTTAACCTGTTCCTTAAAACACTAGTGCTTAGGAAATCTATTGGAGGCAGAAGCAGTCAAGGGTAGCTTAGGGTTAGGGTTAGGGTTAGGGTGAGGGTTAGGGTATGGCTTAGTGTACGGGTTCGGGGAGGGGTTCGGGTAGGGCGTAGGGTATGGGTTAGGGTTAGGGTTAGGGTTAGTGTTAGGGTTAGGGCTCGGTTTAGGGTACGGGTTAGGATTAGGGTACGCGTTAGGGTTAGGGTAGGGGTTAGGGTTAGGGTACGTGTTAGGGTGGGGGTAGTTATTAAACCTATCACACTCTCTAGATACCCCTTAGCACGTAAAGGAATATTATTTGGGGGTCCAGCCATGGAGAAGAGTTTAGACACTAGGAGAAGATAAGGAACACACCCATTATCAAGAAATCACATTAGGATTCTCTTTTTAACCTGTTCCTTAAAACACTAGTGCTTAGGAAATCTATTGGAGGCAGAAGCAGTCAAGGGTAGCTTAGGGTTAGGGTTAGGGTTAGGGTGAGGGTTAGGGTATGGCTTAGTGTACGGGTTCGGGGAGGGGTTCGGGTAGGGCGTAGGGTATGGGTTAGGGTTAGGGTTAGGGTTAGTGTTAGGGTTAGGGCTCGGTTTAGGGTACGGGTTAGGATTAGGGTACGCGTTAGGGTTAGGGTAGGGGTTAGGGTTAGGGTACGCGTTAGGGTGGGGGTAGTTATTAAACCTATCACACTCTCTAGATACCCCTTAGCACGTAAAGGACTATTATTTGGGGGTACAGCCATGGAGAAGAGTTTAGACACGAGGAGAAGATAAGGAACACACCCATTATCAAGAAATCACAATGTGATTCTCTTTTTAACCTGTTCCTTAAAACACTAGTGCTTAGGAAATCTATTGGAGGCAGAAGCAGTCAAGGGTAGCTTAGGGTTAGGGTTAGGGTTAGGGTGAGGGTTGGGGTACGGCTTAGGGTACGGGTTCGGGGAGGGGTTCGGGTAGGGCGTAGGGTATGGGTTAGGGTTAGTGTTAGGGTTAGTGTTAGGGTTAGGGCTCGGTTTAGGGTACGGGTTAGGATTAGGGTACGCGTTAGGGTTAGGGTAGGGGTTAGGGTTAGGGTATGCGATAGGGTGAGGTTAGTTATTAAACCTATCCCACTCTCTAGATACCCCTTAGCACGTAAAGGAATATTATTTGGGGGTCCAGCCATGGAGAAGAGTTTAGACACTAGGAGAAGATAAGGAACACACCCATTATCAAGAAATCACATTAGGATTCTCTTTTTAACCTGTTCCTTAAAACACTAGTGCTTAGGAAATCTATTGGAGGCAGAAGCCGTCAAGGGTAGCTTAGGGTTAGGGTTAGGGTTAGGGTGAGTGTTAGGGTACGGCTTACGATACGGGTTCGGGGAGGGGTTCGGGTAGGGCGTAGGGTATGTGTTAGGGTTAGGGTTAGGGCTAGTGTTAGGGTTAGGGCTCGGTTTAGGGTACGGGTTAGGATTAGGGTATGCGTTAGGGTTAGGGTAGGGGTTAGGGTTAGGATACGCTTTAGGGTGAGGGTAGTTATTAAACCTATCCCACTCTCTAGATACCCCTTAGCACGTAAAGGAATATTATTTGTGGGTCCAGCCATGGAGAAGGGTTTAGACACTAGGAGAAGATAAGGAACACACCCATTATCAAGAAATCACAATATGATTCTCTTTTTAAACTGTTCCTTAAAACACTAGTGCTTAGGAAATCTATTGGAGGCAGAAGCAGTCAAGGGTAGCTTAGGGTTAGGGTTAGGGTTAGGGTGAGGGTTAGGGTACGGCTTAGGGTACGGGTTCGGGGAGGGTTTCGGGTAGGGCGTAGGGTATGGGTTAGGGTTCGGGTTAGGGTTAGTGTTAGGGTTAGGGCTCGGTTTAGGGTACGGGTTAGGATTAGGGTACTCGTTAGGGTTAGGGTAGCGGTTAGGGTTAGGGTACGCGTTAGGGTGAGGGTAGTTATTAAACCTTTCACACTCTCTAGATACCCCTTAGCACGTAAAGGAATATTATTTGGGGGTCCAGCCATGGAGAAGAGTTTAGACACTAGGAGAAGATAAGGAACACACCCATTATCACGAAATCACATTAGGATTCTCTTTTTAACCTGTTCCTTAAAACACTAGTGCTTAGGAAATCTATTGGAGGCAGAAGCAGTCAAGGGTAGCTTAGGGTTAGGGTTAGGGTTAGGGTGAGGGTTAGGGTACGGCTTAGGGTACGGGTTCGGGGAGGGGTTCGGGTAAGGCGTAAGGTATGGGTTAGGGTTAGGGTTAGGGCTAGTGTTAGGGTTAGGGCTCGGTTTAGGGTACAGGTTAGGATTAGGGTACGCGTTAGGGTTAGGGTAGGCGTTAGGGTTAGGGTACGCGTTAGGGTGAGGGTAGTTATTAAACCTATCACACTCTCTAGATAACCCTTAGCACATAAAGGAATATTATTTGGGGGTCCAGCCATGGAGAAGAGTTTAGACACGAGGAGAAGATAAGGAACACACCCATTATCAAGAAATCACATTAGGATTCTCTTTTTAACATGTTCCTTAAAACACTAGTGCTTAGGAAATCTCTTGGAGGCAGAAGCCGTCAAGGGTAGCTTAGGGTTAGGGTTAGGGTTAGGGTGAGGGTTAGGGTATGGCTTAGGGTACGGTTTAGGGGAGGGGTTCGGGTAGGGCGTAGGGTATGGGTTAGGGTTAGGGTTAGGGCTCGGTTTAGGGTACAGGTTAGGATTAGGGTACGCGTTAGGGTTAGGGTAGGGGTTAGGGTTAGTGTACGCGTTCGGGTGAGGGTAGTTATTAAACCTATCCCACTCTCTAGATACCCCTTAGCACGTACAGGAATATTATTGGGGGTCCAGCCATGGAGAAGAGTTTATACACTAGGAGAAGATAAGGAACACTCCCATTATCACGAAATCACATTAGGATTCTCTTTTTAACCTGTTCCTTAAAACACTAGTGCTTAGGAAATCTATTGGAGGCAGAAGCAGTCAAGGGTAGCTTAGGGTTAGGGTTAGGGTTAGGGTGAGGGTTAGGGTATGGCTTAGGGTACGGGTTCGGGGAGGGGTTCGGGTAGGGCGTAGGGTATGGGTTAGGGTTAGGGTTAGGGCTAGTGTTAGGGTTAGGGCTCGGTTTAGGGTACGGGTTAGGATTAGGGTACGCGTTAGGGTTAGGGTAGGGGTTAGGGTTAGGGTATGCGATAGGGTGAGGTTAGTTATTAAACCTATCCCACTCTCTAGATACCCCTTAGCACGTAAAGGAATATTATTTGGGGGTCCAGCCATGGAGAAGAGTTTAGACACTAGGAGAAGATAAGGAACACACCCATTATCAAGAAATCACATTAGGATTCTCTTTTTAACCTGTTCCTTAAAACACTAGTGCTTAGGAAATCTATTGGAGGCAGAAGCCGTCAAGGGTAGCTTAGGGTTAGGGTTAGGGTTAGGGTGAGTGTTAGGGTACGGCTTACGATACGGGTTCGGGGAGGGGTTCGGGTAGGGCGTAGGGTATGTGTTAGGGTTAGGGTTAGGGCTAGTGTTAGGGTTAGGGCTCGGTTTAGGGTACGGGTTAGGATTAGGGTATGCGTTAGGGTTAGGGTAGGGGTTAGGGTTAGGATACGCTTTAGGGTGAGGGTAGTTATTAAACCTATCCCACTCTCTAGATACCCCTTAGCACGTAAAGGAATATTATTTGTGGGTCCAGCCATGGAGAAGGGTTTAGACACTAGGAGAATATAAGGAACACACCCATTATCAAGAAATCACAATGATTCTCTTTTTAAACTGTTCCTTAAAACACTAGTGCTTAGGAAATCTATTGGAGGCAGAAGCAGTCAAGGGTAGCTTAGGGTTAGGGTTAGTGTTAGGGTGAGGGTTAGGGTACGGCTTAGGGTACGGGTTCGGGGAGGGTTTCGGGTAGGGCGTAGGGTATGGGTTAGGGTTAGGGTTAGGGTTAGTGTTAGGGTTAGGGCTCGGTTTAGGGTACGGGTTAGGATTAGGGTACTCGTTAGGGTTAGGGTAGCGGTTAGGGTTAGGGTACGCGTTAGGGTGAGGGTAGTTATTAAACCTATCACACTCTCTAGATACCCCTTAGCACATAAAGGAATATTATTTGGGTGTCCAGCCATGTTGAAGAGTTTAGACACGAGGAGAAGATAAGGAACACACCCATTATCAAGAAATCACATTAGGATTCTCTTTTTAACCTGTTCCTTAAAACACTAGTGCTTAGGAAATCTATTGGAGGCAGAAGCCGTCAAGGGTAGCTTAGTGTTAGGGTTAGGGTTAGGGTGAGGGTTAGGGTACGGTTTAGGGTACGGGTTCAGGGAGGGGTTCGGGTAGGGTGTAGGGTATGGGTTAGGGTTAGGGTTAGAGTTAGTGTTAGGGTTAGGGCTCGGTTTAGGGTACAGGTTAGGATTAGGGTACGCGTTAGGGTTAGGGTAGGGGTTAGGGTTAGTGTACGCGTTCGGGTGAGGGTAGTTATTAAACCTATCCCACTCTCTAGATACCCCATAGCACGTACAGGAATATTATTGGGGGTCCAGCCATGGAGAAGAGTTTAGACACTAGGAGAAGATAAGGAACACACCCATTATCAAGAAATCACATTAGGATTCTCTTTTTAACCTGTTCTTTAAAACACTAGTGCTTAGGAAATCTATTGGAGGCAGAAGCAGTCAAGGGTAGCTTAGGGTTAGGGTTAGGGTTAGGGTGAGGGTTAGGGTATGGCTTAGGGTACGGGTTCGGGGAGGGGTTCGGGTAGGGCGTAGGGTATGGGTTAGGGTTAGGGTTAGTGTTAGTGTTAGGGTTAGGGCTCGGTTTACGGTACGGGTTAGGATTAGGGTACGCGTTAGTGTTAGGGCAGGGGTTAGGTTTAGGGTACGCGTTAGGGTGGGGGTAGTTATTAAACCTATCACACTCTCTAGATACCCCTTAGCACGTAAAGGAATATTATTTGGGGGTCCAGCCATGGAGAAGAGTTTAGACACGAGGAGAAGATAAGGAACACACCCATTATCAAGAAATCACATTAGGATTCTCTTTTTAACCTGTTCCTTAAAACACTAGTGCTTAGGAAATCTATTGGAGGCAGAAGCAGTCAAGGGTAGCTTAGGGTTAGGGTTAGGGTTAGGGTGAGGTTTAGGGTACGGCTTAGGGTACGGTTTCGGGGAGGGGTTCGGGTAGGCCGTAGGGTATGGTTTAGGGTTAGGGTTAGGGTTAGTTTTAGGGTTAGGGCTCGGTTTAGGGTACGGGTTAGGATTAGGGTACGCGTTAGTGTTAGGGTAGTGGTTAGAGTTAGGGTACGCTTTAGGGTGAGGGTAGTTATTAAACCTATCCCACTCTCTAGATACCCCTTAGCACGTAAAGGAATATTATTTGGGGGTCCAGCCATGGAGAAGAGTTTAGACACTAGGAGAAGATAAGGAACACACCCATTATCAAGAAATCACCATATGATTCTCTTTTTAAACTGTTCCTTAAAACACTAGTGCTTAGGAAATCTATTGGAGGCAGAAGCAGTCAAGGGTAGCTTAGGGTTAGGGTTAGGGTTAGGGTGAGGGTTAGGGTACGGCTTAGGGTACGGGTTCGGGGAGGGGTTCCGGTAGGGCGTAGGCTATGGGTTAGGGTTAGTGTTAGGGTTAGTGTTAGGGTTAGGGCTCGGTTTAGGCTACGGGTTAGGATTAGGGTACGCGTTAGGGTTAGGGTAGGGGTTAGGGTTAGGGTATGCGATAGGGTGAGGTTAGTTATTAAACCTATCCCACTCTCTAGATACCCCTTAGCACGTAAAGGAATATTATTTGGGGGTCCAGCCATGGAGAAGGGATTAGACACTAGGAGAAGATAAGGAACACACCCATTATCAAGAAATCACCATATGATTCTCTTTTTAAACTGTTCCTTAAAACACTAGTGCTTAGGAAATCTATTGGAGGCAGAAGCAGTCAAGGGTAGCTTAGGGTTATGGTTAGGGTTAGGGTGAGGGTTAGGGTACGTCTTAGGGTACGGTTTCGGGGAGGTGTTCGGGTAGGGCGTAGGGTATGGGTTAGGGTTAGGGTTAGGGCTCGGTTTAGGGTACAGGTTAGGATTAGGGTACGCGTTAGGGTTAGGGTAGGGGTTAGGGTTAGTGTACGCGTTCGGGTGAGGGTAGTTATTAAACCTATCCCACTCTCTAGATACCCCTTAGCACGTACAGGAATATTATTGGGGGTCCAGCCATGGAGAAGAGTTTAGACACTAAGAGAAGATAAGGAACACACCCATTATCAAGAAAACACATTAGGATTCTCTTTTTAACCTGTTCCTTAAAACACTAGTGCTTAGGAAATCTATTGGAGGCAGAAGCAGTCAAGGGTAGCTTAGGGTTAGGGTTAGGGTTAGGGTGAGTGTTAGGGTATGGTTTAGGGTACGGGTTCGGGGAGGGGTTCGGGTAGGGCGTAGGGTATGGGTTAGGGTTAGGGTTAGGGTTAGTGTTAGGGTTAGGGCTCGGTTTAGGGTACGGGTTAGGATTAGGGTACGCGTTAGGGTTAGGGTAGGGGTTAGGGTTAGGGTACGCGTTAGGGTGGGGGTAGTTATTAAACCTATCACACTCTCTAGATACCCCTTAGCACGTAAAGGAATATTATTTGGGGTTCCAGACATGGAGAAGAGTTTAGACACTAGGAGAAGATAAGGAACACACCCATTATCACGAAATCACATTAGGATTCTCTTTTTAACCTGTTCCTTAAAACACTAGTGCTTAGGAAATCTATTGGAGGCAGAAGCAGTCAAGGGTAGCTTAGGGTTAGGGTTAGGGTTAGGGTGAGGGTTAGGGTACGGCTTAGGGTATGGGTTCGGGGAGGGGTTCGGGTAGGGCGTAGGGTATGGGTTAGGGTTAGGGTTAGGGCTAGTGTTAGGGTTAGGGCTCGGTTTAGGGTACGGGTTAGGATTAGGGTACACGTTAGGGTTCGGGTAGGGGTTAGGGTTAGGGTACGCGTTAGGGTGAGGGTAGTTATTAAACCTATCCCACTCTCTAGATACCCCTTAGCACGTAAAGGAATATTATTTGGGGGTCCAGCCATGGAGAAGAGTTTAGACACGAGGAGAAGATAAGGAACACACCCATTATCAAGAAAACACATTAGGATTCTCTTTTTAACCTGTTCTTTAAAACACTAGTGCTTAGGAAATCTATTGGAGGCAGAAGCCGTCAAGGGTAGCTTAGGGTTAGGGTTAGGGTTAGGCTGAGGGTTAGGGTACGGTTTAGGGTACGGGTTCAGGGAGGAGTTCGGGTAGGGCGTAGGGTATGGGTTAGGGTTAGGGTTAGAGTTAGTGTTAGGGTTAGGGCTCGGTTTAGGGTACGGGTTAGGATTAGGGTACGCGCTAGGGTTAGGGTAGTGGTTAGGGTTAGGGTATGCGTTAGGGTCAGGGTAGTTATTAAACCTATCACACTCTCTAGATACCCCTTAGCACATAAAGGAATATTATTTGGGGGTCCAGCCATGGAGAAGAGTTTAGACACGAGGAGAAGACAAGGAACACACCCATTATCAAGAAATCACATTAGGATTCTCTTTTTAACATGTTCCTTAAAACACTAGTGCTTAGGAAATCTATTGGAGGCAGAAGCAGTCAAGGGTAGCTTAGGGTTAGGGTTAGGGTTAGGGTGAGGGTTAGGGTACGGGTTAGGATTAGGGTACGCGTTAGTGTTAGGGTAGGGGTTAGGGTTAGGGTACGCTTTAGGGTGAGGGTAGTTATTAAACCTATCCCACTCTCTAGATACCCCTTAGCACGTAAAGGAATATTATTTGGGGGTCCAGCCATGGAGAAGGGTTTAGACACTAGGAGAAGATAAGGAACACACCCATTATCAAGAAATCACAATATGATTCTCTTTTTAAACGGTTCCTTAAAACACTAGTGGTTAGGAAACCTATTGGAGGCAGAAGCAGTCAAGGGTAGCTTAGGGTTAGGTTTAGGGTTAGGGTGAGGTTTAGGGTACGGCTTAGGGTACGGTTTCGGGGAGGGGTTCGGGTAGGGCGTAGGGTATGGTTTAGGGTTAGAGTTAGGGTTAGTGTTAGGGTTAGGGCTCGGTTTAGGGTACGGGTTAGGAGTAGGGTACTCGTTAGGGTTCGCGTAGCAGTTAGGGTTAGGCTACGCGTTAGGGTGAGGGTAGTTATTAAACCTATCACATTCTCTAGATACCCCTTAGCACGTAAAGGAATATTATTTGGGGGTCCAGCCATGGAGAAGAGTTTAGACAATAGGAGAAAATAAGGAACACACCCATTATCACGAAATCACATTAGGATTCTCTTTTTAACCTGTTCCTTAAAACACTAGTGCTTAGGAAATCTATTGGAGGCAGAAGCCGTCAAGGGTAGCTTAGGGTTAGGGTTAGGGTTAGGGTGAGGGTTAGGGTACGGCTTAGGGTACGGGTTCGGGGAGGGGTTCGGGTAGGGCGTAGGGTATGGGTTAGGGTTAGGGTTAGGTTTAGTGTTAGGGTTAGGGCTCGGTTTAGTGTACGGGTTAGGATTAGGGTACGCGTTAATGTTAGGGTAGGTGTTAGGGTTAGGGTACGCGATAGGGTGAGGTTAGTTATTAAACCTATCCCACTCTCTAGATACCCCTTAGTACGTAAAGGAATATTATTTGGGGGTCCAGCCATGGAGAAGAGTTTAGACACTAGGAGAAGATAAGGAACACACCCATTATCAAGAAATCACATTAGGATTCTCTTTTTAACCTGTTCCTTAAAACACTAGTGCTTAGGAAATCTATTGGAGGCAGAAGCAGTCAAGGGTAGCTTAGGGTTAGGGTTAGGGTTAGGGTGAGGGTTAGGGTATGGCTTAGGGTACGGGTTCGGGGAGGGGTTCGGGGAGGGCGTAGGGTATGGGTTAGGGTTAGGGTTAGGGTTAGTGTTAGGGTTAGGGCTCGGTTTAGGGTACGGGTTAGGATTAGGGTACGCGTTAGGGTTAGGGTAGGGGTTAGGGTTAGGGTACGCATTAGGGTGGGGTTAGTTATTAAACCTATCACACTCTCTAGATACCCCTTAGCACGTACAGGAATATTATTGGGGGTCCAGCCATGGAGAAGAGTTTAGACACTAGGAGAAGATAAGGAACACACCCATTATCAAGAAATCACATTAGGATTCTCTTTTTAACCTGTTCCTTAAAACACTAGTGCTTAGGAAATCTATTGGAGGCAGAAGCAGTCAAGGGTAGCTTAGGGTTAGGGTTAGGGTTAGGGTGAGGGTTAGGGTATGGCTTAGGGTACGGGTTCGGGGAGGGGTTCGGGTAGGGCGTAGGGTATGGGTTAGGGTTAGGGTTAGGGTTAGTGTTAGGGTTAGGGCTCGGTTTAGGGTACGGGTTAGGATTAGGGTACGCGTTAGGGTTAGGGTAGGGGTTAGGGTTAGGGTACGCGTTAGGGTGGGGGTAGTTATTAAACCTATCACACTCTCTAGATACCCCTTAGCACGTAAAGGAATATTATTTGGGGTTCCAGACATGGAGAAGAGTTTAGACACTAGGAGAAGATAAGGAACACACCCATTATCACGAAATCACATTAGGATTCTCTTTTTAACCTGTTCCTTAAAACACTAGTGCTTAGGAAATCTATTGGAGGCAGAAGCAGTCAAGGGTAGCTTAGGGTTAGGGTTAGGGTTAGGGTGAGGGTTAGGGTACGGCTTAGGGTATGGGTTCGGGGAGGGGTTCGGGTAGGGCGTAGGGTATGGGTTAGGGTTAGGGTTAGGGCTAGTGTTAGGGTTAGGGCTCGGTTTAGGGTACGGGTTAGGATTAGGGTACACGTTAGGGTTCGGGTAGGGGTTAGGGTTAGGGTACGCGTTAGGGTGAGGGTAGTTATTAAACCTATCCCACTCTCTAGATACCCCTTAGCACGTAAAGGAATATTATTGGGGGTCCAGCCATGGAGAAGAGTTTAGACACTAGGAGAAGATAAGGAACACACCCATTATCAAGAAATCACATTAGGATTCTCTTTTTAACCTGTTCTTTAAAACACTAGTGCTTAGGAAATCTATTGGAGGCAGAAGCAGTCAAGGGTAGCTTAGGGTTAGGGTTAGGGTTAGGGTGAGGGTTAGGGTATGGCTTAGGGTACGGGTTCGGGGAGGGGTTCGGGTAGGGCGTAGGGTATGGGTTAGGGTTAGGGTTAGTGTTAGTGTTAGGGTTAGGGCTCGGTTTACGGTACGGGTTAGGATTAGGGTACGCGTTAGTGTTAGGGCAGGGGTTAGGTTTAGGGTACGCGTTAGGGTGGGGGTAGTTATTAAACCTATCACACTCTCTAGATACCCCTTAGCACGTAAAGGAATATTATTTGGGGGTCCAGCCATGGAGAAGAGTTTAGACACGAGGAGAAGATAAGGAACACACCCATTATCAAGAAATCACATTAGGATTCTCTTTTTAACCTGTTCCTTAAAACACTAGTGCTTAGGAAATCTATTGGAGGCAGAAGCAGTCAAGGGTAGCTTAGGGTTAGGGTTAGGGTTAGGGTGAGGTTTAGGGTACGGCTTAGGGTACGGTTTCGGGGAGGGGTTCGGGTAGGCCGTAGGGTATGGTTTAGGGTTAGGGTTAGGGTTAGTTTTAGGGTTAGGGCTCGGTTTAGGGTACGGGTTAGGATTAGGGTACGCGTTAGTGTTAGGGTAGTGGTTAGAGTTAGGGTACGCTTTAGGGTGAGGGTAGTTATTAAACCTATCCCACTCTCTAGATACCCCTTAGCACGTAAAGGAATATTATTTGGGGGTCCAGCCATGGAGAAGAGTTTAGACACTAGGAGAAGATAAGGAACACACCCATTATCAAGAAATCACCATATGATTCTCTTTTTAAACTGTTCCTTAAAACACTAGTGCTTAGGAAATCTATTGGAGGCAGAAGCAGTCAAGGGTAGCTTAGGGTTAGGGTTAGGGTTAGGGTGAGGGTTAGGGTACGGCTTAGGGTACGGGTTCGGGGAGGGGTTCCGGTAGGGCGTAGGCTATGGGTTAGGGTTAGTGTTAGGGTTAGTGTTAGGGTTAGGGCTCGGTTTAGGCTACGGGTTAGGATTAGGGTACGCGTTAGGGTTAGGGTAGGGGTTAGGGTTAGGGTATGCGATAGGGTGAGGTTAGTTATTAAACCTATCCCACTCTCTAGATACCCCTTAGCACGTAAAGGAATATTATTTGGGGGTCCAGCCATGGAGACGAGTTTAGACACTAGGAGAAGATAAGGAACACACCCATTATCAAGAAATCACATTAGGATTCTCTTTTTAACCTGTTCCTTAAAACACTAGTGCTTAGGAAATCTACTGGAGGCAGAAGCCGTCAAGGGTAGCTTAGGGTTAGGGTTAGGGTTAGGGTGAGGGTTAGGGTACGGCTTACGATACGGGTTCGGGGAGGGGTTCGGGTAGGGCGTAGGGTATGAGTTAGGGTTAGGGTTAGGGCTAGTGTTAGGGTTAGGGCTCGGTTTAGGGTACGGGTTAGGATTAGGGTATGCGTTAGGGTTAGGGTAGGGGTTAGGGTTAGGATACGCTTTAGGGTGAGGGTAGTTATTAAACCTATCCCACTCTCTAGATACCCCTTAGCACGTAAAGGAATATTATTTGTGGGTCCAGCCATGGAGAAGGGATTAGACACTAGGAGAAGATAAGGAACACACCCATTATCAAGAAATCACCATATGATTCTCTTTTTAAACTGTTCCTTAAAACACTAGTGCTTAGGAAATCTATTGGAGGCAGAAGCAGTCAAGGGTAGCTTAGGGTTATGGTTAGGGTTAGGGTGAGGGTTAGGGTACGTCTTAGGGTACGGTTTCGGGGAGGTGTTCGGGTAGGGCGTAGGGTATGGGTTAGGGTTAGGGTTAGGGCTCGGTTTAGGGTACAGGTTAGGATTAGGGTACGCGTTAGGGTTAGGGTAGGGGTTAGGGTTAGTGTACGCGTTCGGGTGAGGGTAGTTATTAAACCTATCCCACTCTCTAGATACCCCTTAGCACGTACAGGAATATTATTGGGGGTCCAGCCATGGAGAAGAGTTTAGACACTAAGAGAAGATAAGGAACACACCCATTATCAAGAAAACACATTAGGATTCTCTTTTTAACCTGTTCCTTAAAACACTAGTGCTTAGGAAATCTATTGGAGGCAGAAGCAGTCAAGGGTAGCTTAGGGTTAGGGTTAGGGTTAGGGTGAGTGTTAGGGTATGGTTTAGGGTACGGGTTCGGGGAGGGGTTCGGGTAGGGCGTAGGGTATGGGTTAGGGTTAGGGTTAGGGTTAGTGTTAGGGTTAGGGCTCGGTTTAGGGTACGGGTTAGGATTAGGGTACGCGTTAGGGTTAGGGTAGGGGTTAGGGTTAGGGTACGCGTTAGGGTGGGGGTAGTTATTAAACCTATCACACTCTCTAGATACCCCTTAGCACGTAAAGGAATATTATTTGGGGTTCCAGACATGGAGAAGAGTTTAGACACTAGGAGAAGATAAGGAACACACCCATTATCACGAAATCACATTAGGATTCTCTTTTTAACCTGTTCCTTAAAACACTAGTGCTTAGGAAATCTATTGGAGGCAGAAGCAGTCAAGGGTAGCTTAGGGTTAGGGTTAGGGTTAGGGTGAGGGTTAGGGTACGGCTTAGGGTATGGGTTCGGGGAGGGGTTCGGGTAGGGCGTAGGGTATGGGTTAGGGTTAGGGTTAGGGCTAGTGTTAGGGTTAGGGCTCGGTTTAGGGTACGGGTTAGGATTAGGGTACACGTTAGGGTTCGGGTAGGGGTTAGGGTTAGGGTACGCGTTAGGGTGAGGGTAGTTATTAAACCTATCCCACTCTCTAGATACCCCTTAGCACGTAAAGGAATATTATTTGGGGGTCCAGCCATGGAGAAGAGTTTAGACACGAGGAGAAGATAAGGAACACACCCATTATCAAGAAAACACATTAGGATTCTCTTTTTAACCTGTTATTTAAAACACTAGTGCTTAGGAAATCTATTGGAGGCAGAAGCCGTCAAGGGTAGCTTAGGGTTAGGGTTAGGGTTAGGCTGAGGGTTAGGGTACGGTTTAGGGTACGGGTTCAGGGAGGAGTTCGGGTAGGGCGTAGGGTATGGGTTAGGGTTAGGGTTAGAGTTAGTGTTAGGGTTAGGGCTCGGTTTAGGGTACGGGTTAGGATTAGGGTACGCGCTAGGGTTAGGGTAGTGGTTAGGGTTAGGGTATGCGTTAGGGTCAGGGTAGTTATTAAACCTATCACACTCTCTAGATACCCCTTAGCACATAAAGGAATATTATTTGGGGGTCCAGCCATGGAGAAGAGTTTAGACACGAGGAGAAGACAAGGAACACACCCATTATCAAGAAATCACATTAGGATTCTCTTTTTAACATGTTCCTTAAAACACTAGTGCTTAGGAAATCTATTGGAGGCAGAAGCAGTCAAGGGTAGCTTAGGGTTAGGGTTAGGGTTAGGGTGAGGGTTAGGGTACGGGTTAGGATTAGGGTACGCGTTAGTGTTAGGGTAGGGGTTAGGGTTAGGGTACGCTTTAGGGTGAGGGTAGTTATTAAACCTATCCCACTCTCTAGATACCCCTTAGCACGTAAAGGAATATTATTTGGGGGTCCAGCCATGGAGAAGGGTTTAGACACTAGGAGAAGATAAGGAACACACCCATTATCAAGAAATCACAATATGATTCTCTTTTTAAACGGTTCCTTAAAACACTAGTGGTTAGGAAACCTATTGGAGGCAGAAGCAGTCAAGGGTAGCTTAGGGTTAGGTTTAGGGTTAGGGTGAGGTTTAGGGTACGGCTTAGGGTACGGTTTCGGGGAGGGGTTCGGGTAGGGCGTAGGGTATGGTTTAGGGTTAGAGTTAGGGTTAGTGTTAGGGTTAGGGCTCGGTTTAGGGTACGGGTTAGGAGTAGGGTACTCGTTAGGGTTCGCGTAGCAGTTAGGGTTAGGCTACGCGTTAGGGTGAGGGTAGTTATTAAACCTATCACATTCTCTAGATACCCCTTAGCACGTAAAGGAATATTATTTGGGGGTCCAGCCATGGAGAAGAGTTTAGACAATAGGAGAAAATAAGGAACACACCCATTATCACGAAATCACATTAGGATTCTCTTTTTAACCTGTTCCTTAAAACACTAGTGCTTAGGAAATCTATTGGAGGCAGAAGCCGTCAAGGGTAGCTTAGGGTTAGGGTTAGGGTTAGGGTGAGGGTTAGGGTACGGCTTAGGGTACGGGTTCGGGGAGGGGTTCGGGTAGGGCGTAGGGTATGGGTTAGGGTTAGGGTTAGGTTTAGTGTTAGGGTTAGGGCTCGGTTTAGTGTACGGGTTAGGATTAGGGTACGCGTTAATGTTAGGGTAGGTGTTAGGGTTAGGGTACGCGATAGGGTGAGGTTAGTTATTAAACCTATCCCACTCTCTAGATACCCCTTAGTACGTAAAGGAATATTATTTGGGGGTCCAGCCATGGAGAAGAGTTTAGACACTAGGAGAAGATAAGGAACACACCCATTATCAAGAAATCACATTAGGATTCTCTTTTTAACCTGTTCCTTAAAACACTAGTGCTTAGGAAATCTATTGGAGGCAGAAGCAGTCAAGGGTAGCTTAGGGTTAGGGTTAGGGTTAGGGTGAGGGTTAGGGTATGGCTTAGGGTACGGGTTCGGGGAGGGGTTCGGGGAGGGCGTAGGGTATGGGTTAGGGTTAGGGTTAGGGTTAGTGTTAGGGTTAGGGCTCGGTTTAGGGTACGGGTTAGGATTAGGGTACGCGTTAGGGTTAGGGTAGGGGTTAGGGTTAGGGTACGCATTAGGGTGGGGTTAGTTATTAAACCTATCACACTCTCTAGATACCCCTTAGCACGTACAGGAATATTATTGGGGGTCCAGCCATGGAGAAGAGTTTAGACACTAGGAGAAGATAAGGAACACACCCATTATCAAGAAATCACATTAGGATTCTCTTTTTAACCTGTTCCTTAAAACACTAGTGCTTAGGAAATCTATTGGAGGCAGAAGCAGTCAAGGGTAGCTTAGGGTTAGGGTTAGGGTTAGGGTGAGGGTTAGGGTATGGCTTAGGGTACGGGTTCGGGGAGGGGTTCGGGTAGGGCGTAGGGTATGGGTTAGGGTTAGGGTTAGGGTTAGTGTTAGGGTTAGGGCTCGGTTTAGGGTACGGGTTAGGATTAGGGTACGCGTTAGGGTTAGGGTAGGGGTTAGGGTTAGGGTACGCGTTAGGGTGGGGGTAGTTATTAAACCTATCACACTCTCTAGATACCCCTTAGCACGTAAAGGAATATTATTTGGGGTTCCAGACATGGAGAAGAGTTTAGACACTAGGAGAAGATAAGGAACACACCCATTATCACGAAATCACATTAGGATTCTCTTTTTAACCTGTTCCTTAAAACACTAGTGCTTAGGAAATCTATTGGAGGCAGAAGCAGTCAAGGGTAGCTTAGGGTTAGGGTTAGGGTTAGGGTGAGGGTTAGGGTACGGCTTAGGGTATGGGTTCGGGGAGGGGTTCGGGTAGGGCGTAGGGTATGGGTTAGGGTTAGGGTTAGGGCTAGTGTTAGGGTTAGGGCTCGGTTTAGGGTACGGGTTAGGATTAGGGTACACGTTAGGGTTCGGGTAGGGGTTAGGGTTAGGGTACGCGTTAGGGTGAGGGTAGTTATTAAACCTATCCCACTCTCTAGATACCCCTTAGCACGTAAAGGAATATTATTTGGGGGTCCAGCCATGGAGAAGAGTTTAGACACGAGGAGAAGATAAGGAACACACCCATTATCAAGAAATCACATTAGGATTCTCTTTTTAACCTGTTCCTTAAAACACTAGTGCTTAGGAAATCTATTGGAGGCAGAAGCCGTCAAGGGTAGCTTAGGGTTAGGGTTAGGGTTAGGGTGAGGGTTAGGGTACGGTTTAGGGTACGGGTTCAGGGAGGAGTTCGGGTAGGGCGTAGGGTATGGGTTAGGGTTAGGGTTAGAGTTAGTGTTAGGGTTAGGGCTCGGTTTAGGGTACGGGTTAGGATTAGGGTACGCGCTAGGGTTAGGGTAGGGGTTAGGGTTAGGGTATGCGTTAGGGTCAGGGTAGTTATTAAACCTATCACACTCTCTAGATACCCCTTAGCACATAAAGGAATATTATTTGGGGGTCCAGCCATGGAGAAGAGTTTAGACATGAGGAGAAGACAAGGAACACACCCATTATCAAGAAATCACATTAGGATTCTCTTTTTAACATGTTCCTTAAAACACTAGTGCTTAGGAAATCTATTGGAGGCAGAAGCAGTCAAGGGTAGCTTAGGGTTAGGGTTAGGGTTAGGGTGAGGGTTAGGGTACGGGTTAGGATTAGGGTACGCGTTAGTGTTAGGGTAGGGGTTAGGGTTAGGGTACGCTTTAGGGTGAGGGTAGTTATTAAACCTATCCCACTCTCTAGATACCCCTTAGCACGTAAAGGAATATTATTTGGGGGTCCAGCCATGGAGAAGGGTTTAGACACTAGGAGAAGATAAGGAACACACCCATTATCAAGAAATCACAATATGATTCTCTTTTTAAACGGTTCCTTAAAACACTAGTGGTTAGGAAACCTATTGGAGGCAGAAGCAGTCAAGGGTAGCTTAGGGTTAGGGTTAGGGTTAGGGTGAGGGTTAGGGTACGGCTTAGGGTACGGGTTCGGGGAGGGGTTCGGGTAGGGCGTAGGGTATGGGTTAGGGTTAGGGTTAGGGCTAGTGTTAGGGTTAGGGCTCGGTTTAGGGTACGGGTTAGGATTAGGGTACGCGTTAGGGTTAGGGTAGGGGTTAGGGTTAGGGTACGCGTTAGGGTGAGGGTAGTTATTAAACCTATCCCACTCTCTAGATACCCCTTAGCACGTAAAGGAATATTATTTGGGGGTCCAGCCATGGAGAAGAGTTTAGACACGAGGAGAAGATAAGGAACACACCCATTATCAAGAAATCACATTAGGATTCTCTTTTTAACCTGTTCCTTAAAACACTAGTGCTTAGGAAATCTATTGGAGGCAGAAGCCGTCAAGGGTAGCTTAGGGTTAGGGTTAGGGTTAGGGTGAGGGTTAGGGTACGGTTTAGGGTACGGGTTCAGGGAGGGGTTCGGGTAGGGCGTAGGGTATGGGTTAGGGTTAGGGTTAGAGTTAGTGTTAGGGTTAGGGCTCGGTTTAGGGTACGGGTTAGGATTAGGGTATGCGCTAGGGTTAGGGTAGCGGTTAGGGTTAGGGTACGCGTTAGCATGAGGGTAGTTATTAAACCTATCCCACTCTCTAGATACCCCTTCGCACGTATAGGAATATTATTTGGGGGTCCAGCCATGGAGAAGAGTTTAGACACGAGGAGAAGATAAGGAACACACCCATTATCAAGAAATCACATTAGGATTCTCTTTTTAACGTGTTCCTTAAAACACTAGTGCTTAGGAAATCTATTGGAGGCAGAAGCTGTCAAGGGTAGCTTAGGGTTAGGGTTAGGGTTAGGGTGAGGGTTAGGGTACGGCTTAGGGTACGGGTTCGGGGAGGGGTTCGGGTAGGGCGTAGGGTATGGGTTAGGGTTAGGGTTAGGGCTCGGTTTAGGGTACAGGTTAGGATTAGGGTACGCGTTAGGGTTAGGGTAGGGGTTAGGGTTAGTGTACGCGTTCGGGTGAGGGTAGTTATTAAACCTATCCCACTCTCTAGATACCCCTTAGCACGTACAGGAATATTATTGGGGGTCCAGCCATGGAGAAGAGTTTAGACACTAGGAGAAGATAAGGAACACTCCCGTTATCACGAAATCACATTAGGATTCTCTTTTTAACCTGTTCCTTAAAACACTAGTGCTTAGGAAATCTATTGGAGGCAGAAGCAGTCAAGGGTAGCTTAGGGTTAGGGTTAGGGTTAGGGTGAGGGTTAGGGTATGGCTTAGTGTACGGGTTCGGGGAGGGGTTCGGGTAGGGCGTAGGGTATGGGTTAGGGTTAGGGTTAGGGTTAGTGTTAGGGTTAGGGCTCGGTTTAGGGTACGGGTTAGGATTAGGGTACGCGTTAGGGTTAGGGTAGGGGTTAGGGTTAGGGTACGTGTTAGGGTGGGGGTAGTTATTAAACCTATCACACTCTCTAGATACCCCTTAGCACGTAAAGGAATATTATTTGGGGGTCCAGCCATGGAGAAGAGTTTAGACACTAGGAGAAGATAAGGAACACACCCATTATCAAGAAATCACAATATGATTCTCTTTTTAAACGGTTCCTTAAAACACTAGTGGTTAGGAAACCTATTGGAGGCAGAAGCAGTCAAGGGTAGCTTAGGGTTAGGTTTAGGGTTAGGGTGAGGTTTAGGGTACGGCTTAGGGTACGGTTTCGGGGAGGGGTTCGGGTAGGGCGTAGGGTATGGTTTAGGGTTAGAGTTAGGGTTAGTGTTAGGGTTAGGGCTCGGTTTAGGGTACGGGTTAGGAGTAGGGTACTCGTTAGGGTTAGCGTAGCGGTTAGGGTTAGGCTACGCGTTAGGGTGAGGGTAGTTATTAAACCTATCACATTCTCTAGATACCCCTTAGCACGTAAAGGAATATTATTTGGGGGTCCAGCCATGGAGAAGAGTTTAGACACTAGGAGAAGATAAGGAACACACCCATTATCACGAAATCACATTAGGATTCTCTTTTTAACCTGTTCCTTAAAACACTAGTGCTTAGGAAATCTATTGGAGGCAGAAGCAGTCAAGGGTAGCTTAGGGTTAGGGTTAGGGTTAGGGTGAGGGTTAGGGTACGGCTTAGGGTACGGGTTCGGGGAGGGGTTCGGGTAGGGCGTAGGGTATGGGTTAGGGTTAGGGTTAGGGCTAGTGTTAGGGTTAGGGCTCGGTTTAGGGTACGGGTTAGGATTAGGGTACGCGTTAGGGTTAGGGTAGGGGTTAGGGTTAGGGTACGCGTTAGGGTGAGGGTAGTTATTAAACCTATCCCACTCTCTAGATACCCCTTAGCACGTAAAGGAATATTATTTGGGGGTCCAGCCATGGAGAAGAGTTTAGACACGAGGAGAAGATAAGGAACACACCCATTATCAAGAAATCACATTAGGATTCTCTTTTTAACCTGTTCCTTAAAACACTAGTGCTTAGGAAATCTATTGGAGGCAGAAGCCGTCAAGGGTAGCTTAGGGTTAGGGTTAGGGTTAGGGTGAGGGTTAGGGTACGGTTTAGGGTACGGGTTCAGGGAGGGGTTCGGGTAGGGCGTAGGGTATGGGTTAGGGTTAGGGTTAGAGTTAGTGTTAGGGTTAGGGCTCGGTTTAGGGTACGGGTTAGGATTAGGGTATGCGCTAGGGTTAGGGTAGCGGTTAGGGTTAGGGTACGCGTTAGCATGAGGGTAGTTATTAAACCTATCCCACTCTCTAGATACCCCTTCGCACGTATAGGAATATTATTTGGGGGTCCAGCCATGGAGAAGAGTTTAGACACGAGGAGAAGATAAGGAACACACCCATTATCAAGAAATCACATTAGGATTCTCTTTTTAACGTGTTCCTTAAAACACTAGTGCTTAGGAAATCTATTGGAGGCAGAAGCTGTCAAGGGTAGCTTAGGGTTAGGGTTAGGGTTAGGGTGAGGGTTAGGGTACGGCTTAGGGTACGGGTTCGGGGAGGGGTTCGGGTAGGGCGTAGGGTATGGGTTAGGGTTAGGGTTAGGGCTCGGTTTAGGGTACAGGTTAGGATTAGGGTACGCGTTAGGGTTAGGGTAGGGGTTAGGGTTAGTGTACGCGTTCGGGTGAGGGTAGTTATTAAACCTATCCCACTCTCTAGATACCCCTTAGCACGTACAGGAATATTATTGGGGGTCCAGCCATGGAGAAGAGTTTAGACACTAGGAGAAGATAAGGAACACTCCCATTATCACGAAATCACATTAGGATTCTCTTTTTAACCTGTTCCTTAAAACACTAGTGCTTAGGAAATCTATTGGAGGCAGAAGCAGTCAAGGGTAGCTTAGGGTTAGGGTTAGGGTTAGGGTGAGGGTTAGGGTATGGCTTAGGGTACGGGTTCGGGGAGGGGTTCGGGTAGGGCGTAGGGTATGGGTTAGGGTTAGGGTTAGGGTTAGTGTTAGGGTTAGGGCTCGGTTTAGGGTACGGGTTAGGATTAGGGTACGCGTTAGGGTTAGGGTAGGGGTTAGGGTTAGGGTACGTGTTAGGGTGGGGGTAGTTATTAAACCTATCACACTCTCTAGATACCCCTTAGCACGTAAAGGAATATTATTTGGGGGTCCAGCCATGGAGAAGAGTTTAGACACTAGGAGAAGATAAGGAACACACCCATTATCAAGAAATCACATTAGGATTCTCTTTTTAACCTGTTCCTTAAAACACTAGTGCTTAGGAAATCTATTGGAGGCAGAAGCAGTCAAGGGTAGCTTAGGGTTAGGGTTAGGGTTAGGGTGAGGGTTAGGGTATGGCTTAGTGTACGGGTTCGGGGAGGGGTTCGGGTAGGGCGTAGGGTATGGGTTAGGGTTAGGGTTAGGGTTAGTGTTAGGGTTAGGGCTCGGTTTAGGGTACGGGTTAGGATTAGGGTACGCGTTAGGGTTAGGGTAGGGGTTAGGGTTAGGGTACGCGTTAGGGTGGGGGTAGTTATTAAACCTATCACACTCTCTAGATACCCCTTAGCACGTAAAGGACTATTATTTGGGGGTACAGCCATGGAGAAGAGTTTAGACACGAGGAGAAGATAAGGAACACACCCATTATCAAGAAATCACAATGTGATTCTCTTTTTAACCTGTTCCTTAAAACACTAGTGCTTAGGAAATCTATTGGAGGCAGAAGCAGTCAAGGGTAGCTTAGGGTTAGGGTTAGGGTTAGGGTGAGGGTTGGGGTACGGCTTAGGGTACGGGTTCGGGGAGGGGTTCGGGTAGGGCGTAGGGTATGGGTTAGGGTTAGTGTTAGGGTTAGTGTTAGGGTTAGGGCTCGGTTTAGGGTACGGGTTAGGATTAGGGTACGCGTTAGGGTTAGGGCAGGGGTTAGGGTTAGGGTACGCGTTAGGGTGGGGGTAGTTATTACACCTATCACACTCTCTAGATACCCCTTAGCACGTAAAGGAATATTATTTGGGGGTCCAGCCATGGAGAAGAGTTTAGACACGAGGAGAAGATAAGGAACACACCCATTATCAAGAAATCACATTAGGATTCTCTTTTTAACCTGTTCCTTAAAACACTAGTGCTTAGGAAATCTATTGGAGGCAGAAGCAGTCAAGGGTAGCTTAGGGTTAGGGTTAGGGTTAGGGTGAGGGTTAGGGTACGGCTTAGGGTACGGGTTCGGGGAGGGGTTCGGGTAGGCCGTAGGGTATGGGTTAGGGTTAGGGTTAGGGTTAGTGTTAGGGTTAGGGCTCGGTTTAGGGTACGGGTTAGGATTAGGGTACGCGTTAGGGTTAGGGTAGGGGTTAGGGTTAGGGTACGCGTTAGGGTGGGGGTAGTTATTAAACCTATCACACTCTCTAGATACCCCTTAGCACGTAAAGGACTATTATTTGGGGGTACAGCCATGGAGAAGAGTTTAGACACGAGGAGAAGATAAGGAACACACCCATTATCAAGAAATCACAATGTGATTCTCTTTTTAACCTGTTCCTTAAAACACTAGTGCTTAGGAAATCTATTGGAGGCAGAAGCAGTCAAGGGTAGCTTAGGGTTAGGGTTAGGGTTAGCGTGAGGGTTAGGGTACAGCTTAGGGTACGGGTTCGGGGAGGGGTTCGGGTAGGGCGTAGGCTATGGGTTAGGGTTAGTGTTAGGGTTAGTGTTAGGGTTAGGGCTCGGTTTAGGGTACGGGTTAGGATTAGGGTACGCGTTAGGGTTAGGGTAGGGGTTAGGGTTAGGGTATGCGATAGGGTGAGGTTAGTTATTAAACCTATCCCACTCTCTAGATAACCCTTAGCACGTAAAGGAATATTATTTGGGGGTCCAGCCATGGAGAAGAGTTTAGACACTAGGAGAAGATAAGGAACACACCCATTATCAAGAAATCACATTAGGATTCTCTTTTTAACCTGTTCCTTAAAACACTACTGCTTAGGAAATCTATTGGAGGCAGAAGCCGTCAAGGGTAGCTTAGGGTTAGGGTTAGGGTTAGGCTGAGGGTTAGGGTACGGCTTACGATACGGGTTCGGGGAGGGGTTCGGGTAGGGCGTGGGGTATGGGTTAGGGTTAGGGTTAGGGCTAGTGTTAGGTTTAGGGCTCGGTTTAGGGTACGGGTTAGGATTAGGGTATGCGTTAGGGTTAGGGTAGGGGTTAGGGTTAGGATACGCTTTAGGGTGAGGGTAGTTATTAAACCTATCCCACTCTCTAGATACCCCTTAGCACGTAAAGGAATATTATTTGGGGGTCCAGCCATGGAGAAGGGTTTAGACACTAGGAGAAGATAAGGAACACACCCATTATCAAGAAATCACAATATGATTCTCTTTTTAAACTGTTCCTTAAAACACTAGTGCTTAGGAAATCTATTGGAGGCAGAAGCAGTCAAGGGTAGCTTAGTGTTAGGGTTAGGGTTAGGGTGAGGGTTAGGGTACGGCTTAGGGTACGGGTTCGGGGAGGGTTTCGGGTAGGGCGTAGGGTATGGGTTAGGGTTAGGGTTAGGGTTAGTGTTAGGGTTAGGGCTCGGTTTAGGGTACGGGTTAGGATTAGGGTACTCGTTAGTGTTAGGGTAGCGGTTAGGGTTAGGGTACGCGTTAGGGTGAGGGTAGTTATTAAACCTATCACACTCTAGATACCCCTTCGCACGTAAAAGAATATTATTTGGGGGTCCAGCCATGGAGAAGAGTTTAGACACTAGGAGAAGATAAGGAACACACCCATTATCACGAAATCACATTAGGATTCTCTTTTTAACCTGTTCCTTAAAACACTAGTGCTTAGGAAATCTATTGGAGGCAGAAGCAGTCAAGGGTAGCTTAGGGTTAGGGTTAGGGTTAGGGCTAGTGTTAGGGTTAGGGCTCGGTTTAGGGTACGGGTTAGGATTAGGGTACGCGTTAGGGTTAGGGTAGGGGTTAGGGTTAGGGTACGCGTTAGGGTGAGGGTAGTTATTAAACCTATCCCACTCTCTAGATACCCCTTAGCACGTAAAGAAATATTATTTGGGGGTCCAGCCATGGAGAAGAGTTTAGACACGAGGAGAAGATAAGGAACACACCCATTATCAAGAAATCACATTAGGATTCTCTTTTTAACCTGTTCCTTAAAACACTATTGCTTAGTAAATCTATTGGAGGCAGAAGCCGTCAAGGGTAGCTTAGGGTTAGGGTTAGGGTTAGGGTGAGGGTTAGGGTACGGTTTAGGGTACGGGTTCAGGGAGGGGTTCGGGTAGGGCGTAGGGTATGGGTTAGGGTTAGGGTTAGAGTTAGTGTTAGGGTTAGAGTTAGTGTTAGGGTTAGGGCTCGGTTTAGGGTACGGGTTAGGAATAGGGTACGCGCTAGGGTTAGCGTAGGGGTTAGGGTTAGGGTACGCGTTAGGGTGAGGGTAGTTATTAAACCTATCACACTCTCTAGATAACCCTTAGCACATAAAGGAATATTATTTGGGGGTCCAGCCATGGAGAAGAGTTTAGACACGAGGAGAAATAAGGAACACACCCATTATCAAGAAATCACATTAGGATTCTCTTTTTAACATGTTCCTTAAAACACTAGTGCTTAGGAAATCTCTTGGAGGCAGAAGCCGTCAAGGGTAGCTTAGGGTTAGGGTTAGGGTTAGGGTGAGGGTTAGGGTACGGCTTAGGGTACGGGTTCGGGGAGGGGTTCGGGTAGGGCGTAGGGTATGGGTTAGGGTTAGGGTTAGGGCTCGGTTTAGGGTACAGGTTAGGATTAGGGTACGCATTAGGGTTAGGGTAGGGGTTAGGGTTAGTGTACGCGTTCGGGTGAGGGTAGTTATTAAACCTATCCCACTCTCTAGATACCCCTTAGCACGTACAGGAATATTATTGGGGGTCGAGCCATGGAGAAGAGTTTAGACACTAGGAGAAGATAAGGAACACTCCCATTATCACGAAATCACATTAGGATTCTCTTTTTAACCTGTTCCTTAAAACACTAGTGCTTAGGAAATCTATTGGAGGCAGAAGCAGTCAAGGGTAGCTTAGGGTTAGGGTTAGGGTTAGTGTGAGGGTTAGGGTATTGCTTAGGGTACGGGTTCGGTGAGGGGTTCGGGTAGGGCGTAGGGTATGGGTTAGGGTTAGGGTTAGGGCTAGTGTTAGGGTTAGGGCTCGGTTTAGGGTACGGGTTAGGATTAGGGTACGCGTTAGGGTTAGGGTAGGGGTTAGGGTTAGGGTACGCGTTAGGGTGAGGGTAGTTATTAAACCTATCCCACTCTCTAGATACCCCTTAGCACGTAAAGGAATATTATTTGGGGGTCCAGCCATGGAGAAGTGTTTAGACACGAGGAGAAGATAAGGAACACACCCATTATCAAGAAATCACATTAGGATTCTCTTTTTAACCTGTTCCTTAAAACACTAGTGCTTAGCAAATCTATTGGAGGCAGAAGCCGTCAAGGGTAGCTTAGGGTTAGGGTTAGGGTTAGGGTGAGGGTTAGGGTATGGCTTAGGGTACGGGTTCGGGGAGGTGTTCGTGTAGGGCGTAGGGTATGGGTTAGGGTTAGGGTTAGGGCTCGGTTTAGTGTACGGGTTAGGATTAGGGTATGCGTTAGGGTTAGGGTAGGGGTTAGGGTTAGGATACGCTTTAGGGTGAGGGTAGTTATTAAACCTATCCCACTCTCTAGATACCCCTTAGCACGTAAAGGAATATTATTTGGGGGTCCAGCCATGGAGAAGGGTTTAGACACTAGGAGAAGATAAGGAACACACCCATTATCAAGAAATCACAATATGATTCTCTTTTTAAACTGTTCCTTAAAACACTAGTGCTTAGGAAATCTATTGGAGGCAGAAGCAGTCAAGGGTAGCTTAGTGTTAGGGTTAGGGTTAGGGTGAGGGTTAGGGTACGGCTTAGGGTACGGGTTCGGGGAGGGTTTCGTGTAGGGCGTAGGGTATGGGTTAGGGTTAGGGTTAGGGTTAGTGTTAGGGTTAGGGCTCGGTTTAGGGTACGGGTTAGGATTAGGGTACTCGTTAGTGTTAGGGTAGCGGTTAGGGTTAGGGTACGCGTTAGGGTGAGGGTAGTTATTAAACCTATCACACTCTAGATACCCCTTCGCACGTAAAAGAATATTATTTGGGGGTCCAGCCATGGAGAAGAGTTTAGACATTAGGAGAAGATAAGGAACACACCCATTATCACGAAATCACATTAGGATTCTCTTTTTAACCTGTTCCTTAAAACACTAGTGCTTAGGAAATCTATTGGAGGCAGAAGCAGTCAAGGGTAGCTTAGGGTTAGGGTTAGGGTTAGGGCTAGTGTTAGGGTTAGGGCTCGGTTTAGGGTACGGGTTAGGATTAGGGTACGCGTTAGGGTTAGGGTAGGGGTTAGGGTTAGGGTACGCGTTAGGGTGAGGGTAGTTATTAAACCTATCCCACTCTCTAGATACCCCTTAGCACGTAAAGGAATATTATTTGGGGGTCCAGCCATGGAGAAGAGTTTAGACACGAGGAGAAGATAAGGAACACACCCATTATCAAGAAATCACATTAGGATTCTCTTTTTAACCTGTTTCTTAAAACACTATTGCTTAGTAAATCTATTGGAGGCAGAAGCCGTCAAGGGTAGCTTAGGGTTAGGGTTAGGGTTAGGGTGAGGGTTAGGGTACGGTTTAGGGTACGGGTTCAGGGAGGGGTTCGGGTAGGGCGTAGGGTATGGGTTAGGGTTAGGGTTAGAGTTAGTGTTAGGGTTAGAGTTAGTGTTAGGGTTAGGGCTCGGTTTAGGGTACGGGTTAGGAATAGGGTACGCGCTAGGGTTAGCGTAGGGGTTAGGGTTAGGGTACGCGTTAGGGTGAGGGTAGTTATTAAACCTATCACACTCTCTAGATAACCCTTAGCACATAAAGGAATATTATTTGGGGGTCCAGCCATGGAGAAGAGTTTAGACACGAGGAGAAATAAGGAACACACCCATTATCAAGAAATCACATTAGGATTCTCTTTTTAACATGTTCCTTAAAACACTAGTGCTTAGGAAATCTCTTGGAGGCAGAAGCCGTCAAGGGTAGCTTAGGGTTAGGGTTAGGGTTAGGGTGAGGGTTAGGGTACGGCTTAGGGTACGGGTTCGGGGAGGGGTTCGGGTAGGGCGTAGGGTATGGGTTAGGGTTAGGGTTAGGGCTCGGTTTAGGGTACAGGTTAGGATTAGGGTACGCGTTAGGGTTAGGGTAGGGGTTAGGGTTAGTGTACGCGTTCGGGTGAGGGTAGTTATTAAACCTATCCCACTCTCTAGATACCCCTTAGCACGTACAGGAATATTATTGGGGGTCGAGCCATGGAGAAGAGTTTAGACACTAGGAGAAGATAAGGAACACTCCCATTATCACGAAATCACATTAGGATTCTCTTTTTAACCTGTTCCTTAAAACACTAGTGCTTAGGAAATCTATTGGAGGCAGAAGCAGTCAAGGGTAGCTTAGGGTTAGGGTTAGGGTTAGGGTGAGGGTTAGGGTATTGCTTAGGGTACGGGTTCGGGGAGGGGTTCGGGTAGGGCGTAGGGTATGGATTAGGGTTAGGGTTAGGGCTAGTGTTAGGGTTAGGGCTCGGTTTAGGGTACGGGTTAGGATTAGGGTACGCGTTAGGGTTAGGGTAGGGGTTAGGGTTAGGGTACGCGTTAGGGTGAGGGTAGTTATTAAACCTATCCCACTCTCTAGATACCCCTTAGCACGTAAAGGAATATTATTTGGGGGTCCAGCCATGGAGAAGTGTTTAGACACGAGGAGAAGATAAGGAACACACCCATTATCAAGAAATCACATTAGGATTCTCTTTTTAACCTGTTCCTTAAAACACTAGTGCTTAGCAAATCTATTGGAGGCAGAAGCCGTCAAGGGTAGCTTAGGGTTAGGGTTAGGGTTAGGGTGAGGGTTAGGGTACGGCTTAGGGTACGGGTTCGGGGAGGTGTTCGTGTAGGGCGTAGGGTATGGGTTAGGGTTAGGGTTAGGGCTCGGTTTAGGGTACGGGTTAGGATTAGGGTACGCGTTAGTGTTAGGGTAGGGGTTAGGGTTAGGGTATGCGATAGGGTGAGGTTAGTTATTAAACCTATCACACTCTCTAGATACCCCTTAGCACGTAAAGGAATATTATTTGTGGGTCCAGCCATGGAGAAGAGTTTAGACACTAGGAGAAGATAAGGAACACACCCATTATCACGAAATCACATTAGGATTCTCTTTTTAACCTGTTCCTTAAAACACTAGTGCTTAGGAAATCTATTGGAGGCAGAAGCAGTCAAGGGTAGCTTAGGGTTAGGGTTAGGGTTAGGGTGAGTGTTAGGGTACGGCTTAGGGTACGGGTTCGGGGAGGGGTTCGGGTAGGGCGTAGGGTATGGGTTAGGGTTAGGGTTAGGTCTAGTGTTAGGGTTAGGGCTCGGTTTAGGGTACGGGTTAGGATTAGGGTATGCGTTAGGGTTAGGGTAGGGGTTAGGGTTAGGATACGCGTTAGGGTGAGGGAAGTTATTAAACCTATCCCACTCTCTAGATACCCCTTAGCACGTAAAGGAATATTATTTGGGGGTCCAGCCATGAAGAAGAGTTTAGACACAAGAAGATAAGGAACACACCCATTATGAAGAAATCACATTAGGATTCTCTTTTTAACCTGTTCCTTAAATCACTAGTGCTTAGGAAATCTATTGGAGGCAGAAGCCGTCATGGGTAGCTTAGGGTTAGGGTTAGGGTTAGGGTGAGGGTTAGGGTACGGCTTAGGGTACGGGTTCGGGGAGGGGTTCGTGTAGGGCGTAGGGTATGGGTTAGAGTTAGGGTTAGGGTTAGTGTTAGGGTTAGGGCTCGGTTTAGGGTACGGGTTAGGATTAGGGTACGCGTTAGTGTTAGGGTAGGGGTTAGGATTAGGGTACGCTTTAGGGTGAGGGTAGTTATTAAACCTATCCCACTCTCTAGATACCCGTTAGCACGTAAAGGAATATTATTTGGGGGTCCAGGCATGGAGAAGGGTTTAGACACTAGGAGAAGATAAGGAACACACCCATTATCAAGAAATCACAATATGATTCTCTTTTTAAACGGTTCCTTAAAACACTAGTGGTTAGGAAACCTATTGGAGGCAGAAGCAGTCAAGGGTAGCTTAGGGTTAGGGTTAGGGTTAGGGTGAGGTTTAGGGTACGGCTTAGGGTACGGTTTCGGGGAGGGGTTCGGGTAGGGCGTAGGGTATGGTTTAGGGTTAGAGTTAGGGTTAGTGTTAGGGTTAGGGCTCGGTTTAGGGTACGGGTTAGGAGTAGGGTACTCGTTAGGGTTAGCGTAGCGGTTAGGGTTAGGCTACGCGTTAGGGTGAGGGTAGTTATTAAACCTATCACACTCTCTAGATACCCCTTAGCACGTAAAGGAATATTATTTGGGGGTCCAGCCATGGAGAAGAGTTTAGACACTAGGAGAAAATAAGGAACACACCCATTATCACGAAATCACATTAGGATTCTCTTTTTAACCTGTTCCTTAAAACACTAGTGCTTATGAAATCTATTGGAGGCAGAAGCCGTCAAGGGTAGCTTAGGGTTAGGGTTAGGGTTAGGGTGAGGGTTAGGGTACGGCTTAGGGTACGGGTTCGAGGAGGGGTTCGGGTAGGGCGTAGGGTATGGGTTAGGGTTAGGGTTAGGGTTAGTGTTAGGGTTAGGGCTCGGTTTAGGGTACGGCTTAGGATTAGGGTACGCGTTAGTGTTAGGGTAGGTGTTAGGGTTAGGGTACGCGATAGGGTGAGGTTAGTTATTAAACCTATCCCACTCTCTAGATACCCCTTAGTACGTAAAGGAATATTATTTGGGGGTCCAGCCATGGAGAAGAGTTTAGACACTAGGAGAAGATAAGGAACACACCCATTATCAAGAAATCACATTAGGATTCTCTTTTTAACCTGTTCCTTAAAACACTAGTGCTTAGGAAATCTATTGGAGGCAGAAGCAGTCAAGGGTAGCTTAGGGTTAGCGTTAGGGTTAGGGTGAGGGTTAGGGTACGGCTTACGATACGGGTTCGGGGAGGGGTTCGGGTAGGGCGTAGGGTATGGGTTAGGGTTAGGGTTAGGGCTAGTGTTAGGGTTAGGGCTCGGTTTAGGGTACGGGTTAGGATTAGGGTATGCATTAGGGCTAGGGTAGGGGTTAGGGTTAGGGTACGCGTTAGGGTGAGGGTAGTTATTAAACCTATCCCACTCTCTAGATACCCCTTAGCACGTAAAGGAATATTATTTGGGGGTCCAGCCATGGAGAAGAGTTTAGACACGAGGAGAAGATAAGGAACACACCCATTATCAAGAAATCACATTAGGATTCTCTTTTTAACCTGTTCCTTAAATCACTAGTGCTTAGGAAATCTATTGGAGGCAGAAGCCGTCAAGGGTAGCTTAGGGTTAGGGTTAGGGTTAGGGTGAGGGTTAGGGTAAGGCTTAGGGTACGGGTTCGGGGAGGGGTTCGTGTAGGGCGTAGGGTATGGGTTAGAGTTAGGGTTAGGGTTAGTGTTAGGGTTAGGGCTCGGTTTAGGGTACGGGTTAGGATTAGGCTACGCGTTAGTGTTAGGGTAGGGGTTAGGGTTAGGGTACGCTTTAGGGTGAGGGTAGTTATTAAACCTATCCCACTCTCTAGATACCCGTTAGCACGTAAAGGAATATTATTTGGGCATCCAGCCATGGAGAAAGGTTTAGACACTAGGAGAAGATAAGGAACACACCCATTATCAAGAAATCACAATATGATTCTCTTTTTAAACTGTTCCTTAAAACACTAGTGGTTAGGAAATCTATTGGAGGCAGAAGCAGTCAAGGGTTAGGGTTAGGGTTAGGGTGAGATTAGGGTACGGCTTAGGGTAAGGGTTCGGGGAGGGGTTCGGGTAGGGCGTAGTGTATGGGTTAGGGTTAGATTTAGGGTTATTGTTAGGGTTAGGGCTCGGTTTAGGGTACGGGTTAGGATTAGGGTACGCGTTAGGGTTAGGGTAGGGGTTAGGGTTAGGATACGCGTTAGGGTGAGGGTAGTTATTAAACCTATCCCACTCTCTAGATACCCCTTAGCACGTAAAGGAATATTATTTGGGGGTCCAGCCATGGAGAAGAGTTTAGACACGAGGAGAAGATAAGGAACACACCCATTATCAAGAAATCACAATGTGATTCTCTTTTTAAACTGTTCCTTAAAACACTAGTGCTTAGGAAATCTATTGGAGGCAGAAGCAGTCAAGGGTAGCTTAGGGTTAGGGTTAGGGTTAGGGTGAGGGTTGGGGTACGGCTTAGGGTACGGGTTCGGGGAGGGGTTCGGGTAGGGCGTAGGGTATGGGTTAGGGTTAGGGTTAGGGCTAGTGTTAGGGTTAGGGCTCGGTTTAGGGTACGGGTTAGGATTAGGGTATGCGTTAGGGTTAGGGTAGGGGTTAGGGTTAGGATACGCGTTAGGGTGAGGGAAATTATTAAACCTATCCCACTCTCTAGATACCCCTTAGCACGTAAAGGAATATTATTTGGGGGTCCAGCCATGGAGAAGAGTTTAGACACGAGAAGATAAGGAACACACCCATTATCAAGAAATCACATTAGGATTCTCTTTTTAACCTGTTCCTTAAAACACTAGTGCTTAGGAAATCTATTGGAGGCAGAAGCCGTCAAGGGTAGCTTAGGGTTAGGGTTAGGGTTAGGGTGAGGGTTAGGGTACGGCTTAGGGTACGGGTTCGGGGAGGGGTTCGGGTAGGGGGTAGGGTATGCGTTAGGGTTAGGGTTAGGGCTAGTGTTAGGGTTACGGCTCGGTTTAGGGTACGGGTTAGGATTAGGGTACGCGTTAGGGTTAGGGTAGGGGTTAGGCTTAGGGTACGCGTTAGGGTGAGGGTAGTTATTAAACCTATCCCACTCTCTAGATACCCCTTAGCACGTAAAGGAATATTATTTGGGGGTCCAGCCATGGAGAAGAGTTTAGACACGAGGAGAGGATAAGGAACACACCCATTATCAAGAAATCACATTAGGATTCTCTTTTTAACCTGTTCCTTAAAACACTAGTGCTTAGGAAATCTATTGGAGGCAGAAGCCGTCAAGGGTAGCTTAGGGTTAGGGTTAGGGTTAGGGTGAGGGTTAGGGTACGGTTTAGGGTACGGGTTCAGGGAGGGGTTCGGGTAGGGCGTAGGGTATGGGTTAGGGTTAGGGTTAGAGTTAGTGTTAGGGTTAGAGTTAGTGTTAGGGTTAGGGCTCGGTTTAGGGTACGGGTTAGGATTAGGGAACGCGTTAGGGTTAGGGTAGGGGTTAGGGTTAGGGTACGCGTTAGGGTGGGGGTAGTTATTAAACCTATCACACTCTCTAGATACCCCTTAGCACGTAAAGGAATATTATTTGGGGGTCCAGCCATGGAGAAGAGTTTAGACACTAGGAGAAGATAAGGAACACACCCATTATCACGAAATCACATTAGGATTCTCTTTTTAAACTGTTCCTTAAAACACTAGTGCTTAGGAAATCTATTGGAGGCAGAAGCCGTCAAGGGTAGCTTAGGGTTAGGGTTAGGGTTAGGGTGAGGGTTAGGGTACGGTTTAGGGTACGGGTTCGGGGAGGCGTTCGGGTAGGGCGTAGGGTATGGGTTAGGGTTAGGGTTAGGGGTCGGTTTAGGGTACGGGTTAGGATTACGGTATGCATTAGGGTTAGGGTAGGGGTTAGGGTTAGGATACGCGTTAGGGTGAGGGTAGTTATTAAACCTATCCCACTCTCTAGATACCCCTTAGCACGTAAAGGAATATTATTTGGGGGTCCAGCCATGGAGAAGAGTTTAGACACGAGGAGAAGATAAGGAACACACCCATTATCAAGAAATCACATTAGGATTCTCTTTTTAACCTGTTCCTTAAATCACTAGTGCTTAGGAAATCTATTGGAGGCAGAAGCCGTCAAGGGTAGCTTAGGGTTAGGGTTAGGGTTAGGGTGAGGGTTAGGGTAAGGCTTAGGGTACGGGTTCGGGGAGGGGTTCGTGTAGGGCGTAGGGTATGGGTTAGAGTTAGGGTTAGGGTTAGTGTTAGGGTTAGGGCTCGGTTTAGGGTACGGGTTAGGATTAGGGTACGCGTTAGTGTTAGGGTAGGGGTTAGGGTTAGGGTACGCTTTAGGGTGAGGGTAGTTATTAAACCTATCCCACTCTCTAGATACCCCTTAGCACGTAAAGGAATATTATTTGGGGGTCCAGCCATGGAGAAGAGTTTAGACACGAGGAGAAGATAAGGAACACACCCATTATCACGAAATCACATTAGGATTCTCTTTTTAACCTGTTCCTTAAAACACTAGTGCTTAGGAAATCTATTGGAGGCAGCAGCCGTCAAGGGTAGCTTAGGTTTAGGGTTAGGGTTAGGGTGAGGGTTAGGGTACAGCTTAGGGTTCGGGTTCGGGGAGGGGTTCGGGTAGGGCGTAGGGTATGGGTTAGGGTTAGGGTTAGGGCTAGTGTTAGGGTTAGGGCTCGGTTTAGGGTACGGGTTAGGATTAGGGTATGCGTTAGGGTTAGGGTAGGGGTTAGGGTTAGGGTACGCGATAGGGTGAGGGTAGTTATTAAACCTATCCCACTCTCTAGATACCCGTTAGCACGTAAAGGAATATTATTTGGGCGTCCAGCCATGGAGAAAGGTTTAGACACTAGGAGAAGATAAGGAACACACCCATTATCAAGAAATCACAATATGATTCTCTTTTTAAACTGTTCCTTAAAACACTAGTGGTTAGGAAATCTATTGGAGGCAGAAGCAGTCAAGGGTAGCTTAGGGTTAGGGTTAGGGTTAGGGTGAGATTAGGGTACGGCTTAGGGTAAGGGTTCGGGGAGGGGTTCGGGTAGGGCGTAGTGTATGGGTTAGGGTTAGATTTAGGGTTAGTGTTAGGGTTAGGGCTCGGTTTAGGGTACGGGTTAGGATTAGGGTACTAGTTAGGTTTAGGGTAGCGGTTAGGGTTAGGGTACGCGTTAGGGTGAGGGTAGTTATTAAACCTATCCCACTCTCTAGATACCCCTTAGCACGTAAAGGAATATTATTTGGGGGTCCAGCCATGGAGAAGAGTTTAGACACGAGGAGAAGATAAGGAACACACCCATTATCAAGAAATCACATTAGGATTCTCTTTTTAACCTGTTCCTTAAATCACTAGTGCTTAGGAAATCTATTGGAGGCAGAAGCCGTCAAGGGTAGCTTAGGGTTAGGGTTAGGGTTAGGGTGAGGGTTAGGGTAAGGCTTAGGGTACGGGTTCGGGGAGGGGTTCGTGTAGGGCGTAGGGTATGGGTTAGAGTTAGGGTTAGGGTTAGTGTTAGGGTTAGGGCTCGGTTTAGGGTACGGGTTAGGATTAGGGTACGCGTTAGTGTTAGGGTAGGGGTTAGGGTTAGGGTACGCTTTAGGGTGAGGGTAGTTATTAAACCTATCCCACTCTCTAGATACCCGTTAGCACGTAAAGGAATATTATTTGGGCATCCAGCCATGGAGAAAGGTTTAGACACTAGGAGAAGATAAGGAACACACCCATTATCAAGAAATCACAATATGATTCTCTTTTTAAACTGTTCCTTAAAACACTAGTGGTTAGGAAATCTATTGGAGGCAGAAGCAGTCAAGGGTAGCTTAGGGTTAGGGTTAGGGTTAGGGTGAGATTAGGGTACGGCTTAGGGTAAGGGTTCGGGGAGGGGTTCGGGTAGGGCGTAGTGTATGGGTTAGGGTTAGATTTAGGGTTATTGTTAGGGTTAGGGCTCGGTTTAGGGTACGGGTTAGGATTAGGGTACGCGTTAGGGTTATGGTAGGGGTTAGGGTTAGGATACGCGTTAGGGTGAGGGTAGTTATTAAACCTATCCCACTCTCTAGATACCCCTTAGCACGTAAAGGAATATTATTTGGGGGTCCAGCCATGGAGAAGAGTTTAGACACGAGGAGAAGATAAGGAACACACCCATTATCAAGAAATCACAATGTGATTCTCTTTTTAAACTGTTCCTTAAAACACTAGTGCTTAGGAAATCTATTGGAGGCAGAAGCAGTCAAGGGTAGCTTAGGGTTAGGGTTAGGGTTAGGGTGAGGGTTGGGGTACGGCTTAGGGTACGGGTTCGGGGAGGGGTTCGGGTAGGGCGTAGGGTATGGGTTAGGGTTAGGTTTAGGGCTAGTGTTAGGGTTAGGGCTCGGTTTAGGGTACGGGTTAGGATTAGGGTATGCGTTAGGGTTAGGGTAGGGGTTAGGGTTAGGATACGCGTTAGGGTGAGGGAAATTATTAAACCTATCCCACTCTCTAGATACCCCTTAGCACGTAAAGGAATATTATTTGGGGGTCCAGCCATGGAGAAGAGTTTAGACACGAGAAGATAAGGAACACACCCATTCTCAAGAAATCACATTAGGATTCTCTTTTTAACCTGTTCCTTAAAACACTAGTGCTTAGGAAATCTATTGGAGGCAGAAGCCGTCAAGGGTAGCTTAGGGTTAGGGTTAGGGTTAGGGTGAGGGTTAGGGTACGGCTTAGGGTACGGGTTCGGGGAGGGGTTCGGGTAGGGGGTAGGGTATGCGTTAGGGTTAGGGTTAGGGCTAGTGTTAGGGTTAGGGCTCGGTTTAGGGTACGGGTTAGGATTAGGGTACGCGTTAGGGTTAGGGTAGGGGTTAGGCTTAGGGTACGCGTTAGGGTGAGGGTAGTTATTAAACCTATCCCACTCTCTAGATACCCCTTAGCACGTAAAGGAATATTATTTGGGGGTCCAGCCATGGAGAAGAGTTTAGACACGAGGAGAGGATAAGGAACACACCCATTATCAAGAAATCACATTAGGATTCTCTTTTTAACCTGTTCCTTAAAACACTAGTGCTTAGGAAATCTATTGGAGGCAGAAGCCGTCAAGGGTAGCTTAGGGTTAGGGTTAGGGTTAGGGTGAGGGTTAGGGTACGGTTTAGGGTACGGGTTCAGGGAGGGGTTCGGGTAGGGCGTAGGGTATGGGTTAGGGTTAGGGTTAGAGTTAGTGTTAGGGTTAGAGTTAGTGTTAGGGTTAGGGCTCGGTTTAGGGTACGGGTTAGGATTAGGGAACGCGTTAGGGTTAGGGTAGGGGTTAGGGTTAGGGTACGCGTTAGGGTGGGGGTAGTTATTAAACCTATCACACTCTCTAGATACCCCTTAGCACGTAAAGGAATATTATTTGGGGGTCCAGCCATGGAGAAGAGTTTAGACACTAGGAGAAGATAAGGAACACACCCATTATCACGAAATCACATTAGGATTCTCTTTTTAAACTGTTCCTTAAAACACTAGTGCTTAGGAAATCTATTGGAGGCAGAAGCCGTCAAGGGTAGCTTAGGGTTAGGGTTAGGGTTAGGGTGAGGGTTAGGGTACGGTTTAGGGTACGGGTTCGGGGAGGCGTTCGGGTAGGGCGTAGGGTATGGGTTAGGGTTAGGGTTAGGGGTCGGTTTAGGGTACGGGTTAGGATTACGGTATGCATTAGGGTTAGGGTAGGGGTTAGGGTTAGGATACGCGTTAGGGTGAGGGTAGTTATTAAACCTATCCCACTCTCTAGATACCCCTTAGCACGTAAAGGAATATTATTTGGGGGTCCAGCCATGGAGAAGAGTTTAGACACGAGGAGAAGATAAGGAACACACCCATTATCAAGAAATCACATTAGGATTCTCTTTTTAACCTGTTCCTTAAATCACTAGTGCTTAGGAAATCTATTGGAGGCAGAAGCCGTCAAGGGTAGCTTAGGGTTAGGGTTAGGGTTAGGGTGAGGGTTAGGGTAAGGCTTAGGGTACGGGTTCGGGGAGGGGTTCGTGTAGGGCGTAGGGTATGGGTTAGAGTTAGGGTTAGGGTTAGTGTTAGGGTTAGGGCTCGGTTTAGGGTACGGGTTAGGATTAGGGTACGCGTTAGTGTTAGGGTAGGGGTTAGGGTTAGGGTACGCTTTAGGGTGAGGGTAGTTATTAAACCTATCCCACTCTCTAGATACCCCTTAGCACGTAAAGGAATATTATTTGGGCGTCCAGCCATGGAGAAAGGTTTAGACACTAGGAGAAGATAAGGAACACACCCATTATCAAGAAATCACAATATGATTCTCTTTTTAAACTGTTCCTTAAAACACTAGTGGTTAGGAAATCTATTGGAGGCAGAAGCAGTCAAGGGTAGCTTAGGGTTAGGGTTAGGGTTAGGGTGAGATTAGGGTACGGCTTAGGGTAAGGGTTCGGGGAGGGGTTCGGGTAGGGCGTAGTGTATGGGTTAGGGTTAGATTTAGGGTTAGTGTTAGGGTTAGGGCTCGGTTTAGGGTACGGGTTAGGATTAGGGTACTCGTTAGGTTTAGGGTAGCGGTTAGGGTTAGGGTACGCGTTAGGGTGAGGGTAGTTATTAAACCTATCACACTCTCTAGATACCCCTTAGCACGTAAAGGAATATTATTTGGGGGTCCAGCCATGGAGAAGAGTTTAGACACGAGGAGAAGATAAGGAACACACCCATTATCACGAAATCACATTAGGATTCTCTTTTTAACCTGTTCCTTAAAACACTAGTGCTTAGGAAATCTATTGGAGGCAGCAGCCGTCAAGGGTAGCTTAGGTTTAGGGTTAGGGTTAGGGTGAGGGTTAGGGTACAGCTTAGGGTTCGGGTTCGGGGAGGGGTTCGGGTAGGGCGTAGGGTATGGGTTAGGGTTAGGGTTAGGGCTAGTGTTAGGGTTAGGGCTCGGTTTAGGGTACGGGTTAGGATTAGGGTACGCGTTAGGGTTAGGGTAGGGGTTAGGGTTAGGGTACGCGTTAGGGTGAGGGTAGTTATTAAACCTATCCCACTCTCTAGATACCCCTTAGCACGTAAAGGAATATTATTTGGGGGTCCAGCCATGGAGAAGAGTTTAGACACGAGGAGAAGATAAGGAACACACCCATTATCACGAAATCACATTAGGATTCTCTTTTTAACCTGTTCCTTAAAACACTAGTGCTTAGGAAATCTATTGGAGGCAGAAGCCGTCAAGGGTAGCTTAGGGTTAGGGTTAGGGTTAGGGTGAGGGTTAGGAAATGGTTTAGGGTACGGGTTCAGGGAGGGGTTCGGGTAGGGCGTAGGGTATGGGTTAGGGTTAGGGTTAGAGTTAGTGTTAGGGTTAGGGCTCGGTTTAGGGTACGGGTTAGGATTAGGGTACGTGCTAGGGTTAGGGTAGCGGTTAGGGTTAGGGTACGCGTTAGGGTGAGGGTAGTTAATAAACCTATCCCACTCTCTAGATACCCCTTAGCACGTATAGGAATATTATTTGGGGGTCCAGCCATGGAGAAGAGTTTAGACACTAGGAGAAGATAAGGAACACACCCATTATCACGGAATCACATTAGGATTCTCTTTTTAACCTGTTCCTTAAAACACTAGTGCTTAGGAAATCTATTGGAGGCAGAAGCAGTCAAGGGTAGCTTAGGGTTAGGGTTAGGGTTAGGGTGAGGGCTACGGTATGGCTTAGGGTACGGGTTCGGGGAGGGGTTCGGGTAGGGCGTAGGGTATGGGTTAGAGTTAGGGTTAGGGTTAGTGTTAGGGTTAGGGCTCGGTTTAGGGTATGGGTTAGGATTAGGGTACGCGTTAGTGTTAGGGTAGGGGTTAGGGTTAGGGTATGCTTTAGGGTGAGGGTAGTTATTAAACCTATCCCACTCTCTAGATACCCGTTAGCACGTAAAGGAATATTATTTGGGCGTCCAGCCATGGAGAAAGGTTTAGACACTAGGAGAAGATAAGGAACACACCCATTATCAAGAAATCACAATATGATTCTCTTTTTAAACTGTTCCTTAAAACACTAGTGGTTAGGAAATCTATTGGAGGCAGAAGCAGTCAAGGGTAGCTTAGGGTTAGGGTTAGGGTTAGGGTGAGATTAGGGTACGGCTTAGGGTAAGGGTTCGGAGAGGGGTTCGGGTAGGGCGTAGTGTATGGGTTAGGGTTAGATTTAGGGTTAGTGTTAGGGTTAGGGCTCGGTTTAGGGTACGGGTTAGGATTAGGGTACTAGTTAGGTTTAGGGTAGCGGTTAGGGTTAGGGTACGCGTTAGGGTGAGGGTAGTTATTAAACCTATCACACTCTCTAGATACCCCTTAGCACGTAAAGGAATATTATTTGGGGGTCCAGCCATGGAGAAGAGTTTAGACACGAGGAGAAGATAAGGAACACACCCATTATCAAGAAATCACATTAGGATTCTCTTTTTAACCTGTTCCTTAAATCACTAGTGCTTAGGAAATCTATTGGAGGCAGAAGCCGTCAAGGGTAGCTTAGGGTTAGGGTTAGGGTTAGGGTGAGGGTTAGGGTAAGGCTTAGGGTACGGGTTCGGGGAGGGGTTCGTGTAGGGCGTAGGGTATGGGTTAGAGTTAGGGTTAGGGTTAGTGTTAGGGTTAGGGCTCGGTTTAGGGTACGGGTTAGGATTAGGGTACGCGTTAGTGTTAGGGTAGGGGTTAGGGTTAGGGTACGCTTTAGGGTGAGGGTAGTTATTAAACCTATCCCACTCTCTAGATACCCCTTAGCACGTAAAGGAATATTATTTGGGCGTCCAGCCATGGAGAAAGGTTTAGACACTAGGAGAAGATAAGGAACACACCCATTATCAAGAAATCACAATATGATTCTCTTTTTAAACTGTTCCTTAAAACACTAGTGGTTAGGAAATCTATTGGAGGCAGAAGCAGTCAAGGGTAGCTTAGGGTTAGGGTTAGGGTTAGGGTGAGATTAGGGTACGGCTTAGGGTAAGGGTTCGGGGAGGGGTTCGGGTAGGGCGTAGTGTATGGGTTAGGGTTAGACTTAGGGTTAGTGTTAGGGTTAGGGCTCGGTTTAGGGTACGGGTTAGGATTAGGGTACTAGTTAGGTTTAGGGTAGCGGTTAGGGTTAGGGTACGCGTTAGGGTGAGGGTAGTTATTAAACCTATCACACTCTCTAGATACCCCTTAGCACGTAAAGGAATATTATTTGGGGGTCCAGCCATGGAGAAGAGTTTAGACACGAGGAGAAGATAAGGAACACACCCATTCTCAAGAAATCACATTAGGATTCTCTTTTTAACCTGTTCCTTAAAACACTAGTGCTTAGGAAATCTATTGGAGGCAGAAGCCGTCAAGGGTAGCTTAGGGTTAGGGTTAGGGTTAGGGTGAGGGTTAGGGTACGGCTTAGGGTACGGGTTCGGGGAGGGGTTCGGGTAGGGGGTAGGGTATGCGTTAGGGTTAGGGTTAGGGCTAGTGTTAGGGTTAGGGCTCGGTTTAGGGTACGGGTTAGGATTAGGGTACGCGTTAGGGTTAGGGTAGGGGTTAGGCTTAGGGTACGCGTTAGGGTGAGGGTAGTTATTAAACCTATCCCACTCTCTAGATACCCCTTAGCACGTAAAGGAATATTATTTGGGGGTCCAGCCATGGAGAAGAGTTTAGACACGAGGAGAGGATAAGGAACACACCCATTATCAAGAAATCACATTAGGATTCTCTTTTTAACCTGTTCCTTAAAACACTAGTGCTTAGGAAATCTATTGGAGGCAGAAGCCGTCAAGGGTAGCTTAGGGTTAGGGTTAGGGTTAGGGTGAGGGTTAGGGTACGGTTTAGGGTACGGGTTCAGGGAGGGGTTCGGGTAGGGCGTAGGGTATGGGTTAGGGTTAGGGTTAGAGTTAGTGTTAGGGTTAGAGTTAGTGTTAGGGTTAGGGCTCGGTTTAGGGTACGGGTTAGGATTAGGGAACGCGTTAGGGTTAGGGTAGGGGTTAGGGTTAGGGTACGCGTTAGGGTGGGGGTAGTTATTAAACCTATCACACTCTCTAGATACCCCTTAGCACGTAAAGGAATATTATTTGGGGGTCCAGCCATGGAGAAGAGTTTAGACACTAGGAGAAGATAAGGAACACACCCATTATCACGAAATCACATTAGGATTCTCTTTTTAAACTGTTCCTTAAAACACTAGTGCTTAGGAAATCTATTGGAGGCAGAAGCCGTCAAGGGTAGCTTAGGGTTAGGGTTAGGGTTAGGGTGAGGGTTAGGGTACGGTTTAGGGTACGGGTTCGGGGAGGCGTTCGGGTAGGGCGTAGGGTATGGGTTAGGGTTAGGGTTAGGGGTCGGTTTAGGGTACGGGTTAGGATTACGGTATGCATTAGGGTTAGGGTAGGGGTTAGGGTTAGGATACGCGTTAGGGTGAGGGTAGTTATTAAACCTATCCCACTCTCTAGATACCCCTTAGCACGTAAAGGAATATTATTTGGGGGTCCAGCCATGGAGAAGAGTTTAGACACGAGGAGAAGATAAGGAACACACCCATTATCAAGAAATCACATTAGGATTCTCTTTTTAACCTGTTCCTTAAATCACTAGTGCTTAGGAAATCTATTGGAGGCAGAAGCCGTCAAGGGTAGCTTAGGGTTAGGGTTAGGGTTAGGGTGAGGGTTAGGGTAAGGCTTAGGGTACGGGTTCGGGGAGGGGTTCGTGTAGGGCGTAGGGTATGGGTTAGAGTTAGGGTTAGGGTTAGTGTTAGGGTTAGGGCTCGGTTTAGGGTACGGGTTAGGATTAGGGTACGCGTTAGTGTTAGGGTAGGGGTTAGGGTTAGGGTACGCTTTAGGGTGAGGGTAGTTATTAAACCTATCCCACTCTCTAGATACCCCTTAGCACGTAAAGGAATATTATTTGGGCGTCCAGCCATGGAGAAAGGTTTAGACACTAGGAGAAGATAAGGAACACACCCATTATCAAGAAATCACAATATGATTCTCTTTTAAACTGTTCCTTAAAACACTAGTGGTTAGGAAATCTATTGGAGGCAGAAGCAGTCAAGGGTAGCTTAGGGTTAGGGTTAGGGTTAGGGTGAGATTAGGGTACGGCTTAGGGTAAGGGTTCGGGGAGGGGTTCGGGTA